>NW_013673544.1:0-3975 GCF_000517525.1 Limulus polyphemus
ACAAAATATTTCAACCAACGTTTCGTCTTTATCAGGGTTAATATATATACAATTGTTTGATATTAGAATATTCGTTAAATTCTTAGCTCATTCTTTAGTTTTGCGCTTAACAACAAACAAACAAACAGTCGATTTTGATAAAAGTTTAGAAAAAAACGACCTTTAAAATTCTGATAACTACAAAATATTTCAACCAACGTTTCGTCTTTATCAGGGTTAATATATATACAATTGTTTGATATTAGAATATTCGTTAAATTCTTAGCTCATTCTTTAGTTTTGCGCTTAACAACAAACAAACAGTGTAACATTTCCCTATGTGAATATTCACTTGTTTTCCTTCCACTGGGCCCCAACTTCCTGGAACGTTAGTATTATATTTGGTGTTGTCAAAGTTTATTTCTGTTGTTTTGTTCATTTTAAGCACCCTTCGCTTATCACATTTTGTATTATGTGCTTATTAGTAAATGTTATTATTATTTTCTTTTTTTTTGTGTTATTGTTGTTTGGTTAGTTTTGTTTTTCTATTGTGTCTGTTTCATATTTTGACTCGCATTATTCCTATTGTTATAAAAAAATTTTTTTTGTTTTGTTCTGACGTTAATACGTACTCGTATTGTTATTTTGTACAGTACACTGACCTTTTTAAGCCTTGTTGAAATCAAAACTGTTGAGTTTGCTTCAGGATTTACGCGTAAGGCTACACAAAAAGCTATGCTTAATTTTGAACTGGTAGAATAGAATGAGGGCACCAGTCAACAACACCCACAACAACTACTGAGCTACTGTTGTACGATTAAATAGTGGGATTTGAATGTCACTCTTACGAAGCACCCATGGTTCTACACTGCAGAGCGCATTTTTGCGACAACGGATTGCGAACATAAATATTTTCATTTATAGTCAGCACATTACTTATCGGGCCGCGTCCAGCCTATATAAATGTTCTGGTTGGTTAAGTTATGGAAATGGCACCTTCTGCCAATCTAGCTTATCTGTATTTACGGCAAAGCTACTAAACTTATATGTATTTGCTTTTTGTATTTATGGCAAAGCTATTAAGCCTACCTGTATTTGTATTTATGGCAAAGCTATTAAGCCTATCTGTATTTGTATTTTGTATCAAAGCTACTAAGCCTATCTGTATTTGTATTTTGTATCAAAGCTACTAAGCCTATCTGTATTTGTATTTTGTATTTATGGAAAAGCTACTAAGCCTATTTGTCACCGTTCGTAATTTTGAACTACTGACCACAGGGAAGGTAACCACCCATATTCACCGTATAAACCACCATCCACGCTGAGGAAATGACTATTACTCTCATAATACACCCACAGCTGAAAGTGTGGGAATATTTTGTGGTATCGATCGAAACTTAATTTGTATTTCTGAAATTGTAAAGCGATATTTATCATGCTAAGAAAAACAAAATTCAGTTCAAAAATATTAACCTGTCGTTCAACAGTTTGTTAGAGTATAATTTGCATGAAGCCTAAGATTAAAAATCAATATAATATAAAAATAGAAACGTCAAAATGGCGTTTAATAAACAAATAAATATTATAGATTAAACTGAGGAATGATCAGTCAGTATAACAATATTTAGTTGAAAAGTTTACCTACTGCTAATATAATCATAACCGTCAAGTCTAACAAGTAAAGAAAGATGAATATTTTAATTTATCTGTTAATAAGTTATCGCAGTAAACAATACAAAACTAAAGGCAAAGATTGTCATAAACACACTTGAAAAAGTATGTAAATTGTTTATTTCGAATGTTTTCAACAGATGGCGCAACAGACGCCATTCCGTAACGACTACTGTTTCAAATCGAGTGTTTATACAAGTCTTCTGGGAACGCCTGGGATGTCTGTTTTGGATCCAGTGATTGGTTAGGGCTTCCGTACTTATACAACCGAGAGCGAATCAATGGTGCGGGTGCATACATGTGTATTGTGAACGCTAAGTTTACTGTATCGGCAGGGGATCCGAGTTTCGTAGCTCATGTCATCCGAGTGCACAGTATTTCACTTACTTTTCATTCTTTGTAACTCTCCGAACTTGAGGCATCCCGCTGACGCTGTCCATGACATTGGAGTCTACAATGTTACCACACGGAATAGCCTACCACCCGTTCTTGTTACCTTCCTTCTCTGCAGCCGCCGAGGCTCGTGGCCCGCTCGGGTTCGGCGCGAATCCTTTTCTGGCTCCGCAGCATTACCTCTCCTTGCATTCCCCAACTCCCTTGCCAAAGTTTCCACTGTGTCCTCCTCACTTGCGGCCATCGCCACGACATTTGGAACCTGACGACGACGGCGTTCAAGACGATCCAAAAGTTACTTTGGAGTCCAAAGAATTATGGGAAAGGTTTCATACATTTGGAACCGAGATGGTTGTAACAAAAACTGGCAGGTAGGATGAGACAGAAAAAGTAACTGTCTGTGTTGTTTACAAGAAATATCTATATTCGTAGAAGGGAAAAAATGGAATATGATAAGTGATTTTTAAAAATTAAGAAATATTTATAAAGTTGTCCTTTTTTGTATGTTGGGTAAATTTTATACACTGGTCAAAAGTTTGGAAAATTCTAAAGATCATCAACTTTTGAATGTTCTAATGTTTGTTACGCAATGTCATTAAGAAAAAAAACCATCAAAAAGACTTTGCTGTTTGTTTAGAAAGGAATAAACTATTAAATTAGATTTAAAAACTAGTTTGTCTTATGAATACAGGAAATCCATACGCGAAAGAAGTTTCTTTGTTCTCCGGTAGGGTAACCTATAAAATTTTCTTTTCCCGAAGGGTCAACGGTAAAGTTTCGGACTTGCAATGCTAAAATACGAGGTTCAATTCCCGACTTTAAAAATAATTCGTGATTTTTTTTTTGAAAGAACGAGCTAGTCCTACATTTTGCGAACAAAAAGAGAAAATTGTGATTTTGGAGTAAAACATGAAAAAAGATATCCATTTAACATTATTTTCTTGGCGATTACAAGTGGAGAGGTCGATTACGTGAACCTTAGACTTAGTGACTGGAGGGGACCCCCCCCCCAATCGGTTGCTTGTGGATCCGTGACTTTGTCAATACAGTGTCTCTTGTAACGTAAGACACAAATAATATCAATATTGCAATCCCGCTAGATTTTTTTTTCTTCTTGAGAAAGAATGTCGAATTATTCAATACGATACAATAGATTACCCCCCATCAGTAGTGAACGGTATAAAAACAAATCGGTAATTTGAAGATGACGTCAAATATCCACAATAAAACTGCCATGCACGTCACATAATCAGTTATCTTTTTATATTAATTGGCGATTTTCTAACTTAACAAAAGCATATTTTGTTTGTTTGTTTTGTTGAATCTCACGTAAAGCTACTCGAGGGCTTTCTGCGCTAGCCGAATCTAATTTAAAAGTGATAGACCAGTGCAAAGGCACCACCCACAGTCAACACTTGGGATATTCTTTTACTAACGAAAAGTGGGATTGACCATTACCTTATAATGCCCCCAAGGTGGAAAGGACGAGTATTTCGGTGACGGGATTCGAACCCGCACATCGTGAGTCGAGCGGCCTAACCAATAAGGTATATGACAGTCCAAAAATAAGAAGCATATTTTCCTGCAATATGTAAACAATCTCTAACTCAGGTAGCTTTACGCAAACTGAACCGATATTCGTTTAGTAATTTGCTGTCAGAAATAAATCCGTGGCATGGGCTCACCACAGGAATCAAACTTAGAATTTTATAGCTATAAGTCCTCAATCTTACTGCTGACCAGTGAAGAGGGGAGGTTCGTCATGTGGCGTAGACTGCTTCGTTGAGGAACGACTAAAGCCAACGTTATATTGGTAAGAGTTCGTAATCCATGGTCATCTTCTTCGAGGATAAGCAGATTGAGTTACAAGTCCTCAAGTTTGCTGACCAGTAGGGGGGGGGATTCGTCTTGTGAGGAACGACTACAGCCAAC
>NW_013673544.1:4453-8741 GCF_000517525.1 Limulus polyphemus
GGGGGGGGGGGGGGGGGGGGGGGGGGGATTCGTCTTGTGGCGTAGACTGTTTCGTTGAGGAACGACTAAAGCCAACGTTATATTGGTAAGAGTTCATAACCCATGGCCATTTCCTTCGAGGATAAGTAGGTAAGGAACGGAATTTGTAAGATAAAAGTAGCTGACGGAACAAACTCGAATCAGGATTTGGCAGTTTCCTCTGTTAAAAATATTAACGGTGAGCTACATAAAGCAGCGTGCTCCACATTCTTATCATTGGCCTGTAAATAAGTCGATCGGGAAAAAGAAGAAGAAAAAAAAAAGGGTTCTTATCCTACAACTCTCTTTATCGTTACGGCTCAGCTTATGCTATCATTATTTTGTATTCTGAGGTGAAGTTACAGTAACACACCTTTTATACTGCAGTAAATGAAGGCTAAGCGAGATGGGGGGAGGGGGGGGCTCCATGCGTTACAGTAATTCCAATACTTTCCCACCGTCCACCCCAGGTAAAATAAATCTGCCAAAAAATCAAATAAAACCTTCAGGGGGAGGTTGTGTTGCTTGTGCACGAGAACGATGAAGTCGTAAAAGCGTATCGTCAATTTCAGCCCCCAGACCTTGAAATTAAACTTTATGAAAGAGTAACTGGTTGTTTACATTCAGTAAATCATTTTGAGCGATATTTCGAAAACTGTGATGTTAGCTGATCTGTAAAACATGATCACAGAGAAACATTTAGGGAAGAAGAAAAAAAAAAAGCATGGGTTAGAGTAACTTGTATGCTCGAGGTACAGGTCAGAGGAGATATGTTAAGGCGATAAACAAAGCAGTTTTAGGTGTTCTTTTCCAGGTGCTTTTGGACTATTCAGTTATTATGGAACAGTTGTATAACGTTCATTAAAGTTTGACTTAATTAGCTTTATTTGAAGTTTTATAGATTGTCATTCTTTAATCAAAAAAGTTCGTCAGCTCGTGCGGACGTTTTAAGAAATAATTTCAACAAACTGGCCAAAATACTTTGGCCTAATTATATCTATCTATCAGTAGCTGTTGGTGGTGTTGTGTAATGGGTCTCTCTATCTATCAGTATCTGTCGGTGGTGTTGTGTAATGGACGTCTCTATCTATCAGTATCTGTCGGTGGTGTTGTGTAATGGACGTCTCTATCTATCAGTATCTGTCGGTGGTGTTGTGTAATGGACGTCTCTATCTATCAGTATCTGTCGGTGGTGTTGTGTAATGGACGTCTCTATCTATCAGTATCTGTCGATGGTGTTGTGTAATGGGTCTCTATCTGTCGATGGTTTTGTGTAATGTGCTCTCTATCTATCACTATCTGTCGGTGGTGTTGTGTAATGGACGTCTCTATCTATCAGTATCTGTCGATGGTGTTGTGTAATGTGCCCCTCTAGCTATCAGTATCTGTCGGTGGTGTTGTGTAATGTGCTCTCTATCTATCAGTATCTGTCTGTGGTGTTGTGTAATGGACGTCTCTATCTATCAGTATCTGTTGGTGGTGTTGTGTAATGGGTCTCTTTATCTATCACTATCTGTCGGTGGTGTTGTGTAATGGACGTCTCTATCTATCAGTATCTGTTGGTGGTGTTGTGTAATGGGTCTCTCTATCTATCACTATCTGTCGGTGGTGTTGTGTAATGGACGTCTCTATCTATCACTATCTGTCGGTGGTGTTGTGTAATGGACGTCTCTATCTATCAGTATCTGTCGGTGGTGTTGTGTAATGTGCCCCTCTATCTATCAGTATCTGTCGGTGGTGTTGTGTAATGTGCCCCTCTATCTATCAGTATCTGTCGGTGGTGTTGTGTAATGTGCCCCTCTAGCTATCAGTATCTGTCGATGGTGTTGTGTAATGTGCCCCTCTAGCTATCAGTATCTGTCGGTTGTGTTGTGTAATGTGCCCCTCTATCTGTCAGTATCTGTCGATGGTGTTATGTAATGTGCCCCTCTATCTGTCAGTATCTGTCAGTGGTGTTGTGTAATGGGTCTCTATCTGTCAGTATCTGTCGATGGTGTTGTGTAATGTGCCCCTCTATCTGTCAGTATCTGTCGATGGTGTTGTGGGTCTATCTGTGTATCAATATCTGTCAGTAGTGTTGTGTAATGGACGTCTCTATCTATCAGTATCTGTCGATGGTGTTGTGGGTCTATCTGTGTATCAGTATTCGTCTGTAATATTGTTTAACGGGTGTGTGTATCAGTGTTCGTCTGTAATACTGTCTAAAGGGCCTATCTGTGTATTAGTGACCTTCTGTAGTACTGTCTATAGTACTGTCTAAAGGGTCTATCTTGCATTAGTTACCTTCCCGATGCATCTAAAAATGTGCCTTACTTCTGAGCAGTGACTGTGCGTGTGTTTTTCTAACACTTGTTCTATTACCTCAATCAGACTAGAATACAGAACGATGACAGTAGAATGTTGGAAGAAGAAAGCCGTAGCTTGCTACTCTACAACAAACAAACAGTTTTGTTCGTTACCCATAGAGAAGTTTTTCTCTGACTCCAGGTTAATTCGAAATCTATAGTTAATATCTATTTTACTACAGGGCTGTATTATTATTATTACTCAATGTTTTTCCAGATTGTTGGTGATAGCTTTCTTCTCTACCTATGTATCAGTGTCCATCTGTAATGTTGTTTAACGGGTGTGTGTATCAGTTTTCGTCTGTAATACTGTCTAAAGGGCCTATCTGTGTATTAGTGACCTTCTGTAGTACTGTCTAAAGGGCCTATCTTGCATTAGTTACTTTCCCGATGCATCTAAAAATGTGCCTTACTGATCTAGAAAATCGAAAAAAGTCACATCCCAGGCACGTGATTTTCAAACAAACCCCAACGTTTTCGATAACGGACTATGCTATATTTTTATCACACTTCCGGACCTCTTTTACTTCTCGTGCTTTTAAAATGACGAAATGTTTTTACACATCGCGTTTTTTTTTGCTCGTGGTTTATGTTTGTATCAAAATGAATCAGTTGAAGTTGATATAACAATCGAGGTAATTATAGTCGAACCAAGAACGACATCGTGACTTCGGTATCCCAAGTAGACTTTGTCACTTCGACTAGAAATACGAGGCAAATCTGAGATCGATATACTTTATCAAACTGATGAGCAGAGAAAGATCTGAAACCATACTAGTTCTGAATTATATTTAGTGCCTATTAATAATTAGCTATGTTTATTTGAAGTGGGGAGATTTTCGAACCGATGTCCATAGGTTAATTCAACACGATTTGTTAGGTTTTTGTATTAAAACGAATATAACAAAAATCGCCGGCGCGTGAAAAACGCGTGATTAGAATTTGAGTTGTCGTGCCAGCAACACCAAGTATCTCCTCGCGAATTGAATATAACAGAAGGCACAAAAACTAAACTAAAACCACACTCAGAGCTGCAATTATTTCTTGCGACTTCTTGGGCTTATTACGACTTCACGATGATTCGGTAAGTATTACTTAACAGACACTAAATAATTTCGGAGAGTATACTTGTTTTCATTCGGTATTTCTTCTGTTTTTTTAATGAAATATTTATATATATATATATATATATTTGGCCTTGTTTCATTTCTGTGGCATTGTAGATTTTATTCTATAAATCACAATATCATGGTATTTATTTGCCATAAAATAAAAAAGAAAATGGTTAAAATTGCTGTAAGGACAAAAAAATAATTTTGAGGCGATCTTTCCACCAGAGGACGTCCATCGAGTCCCAGTGAAGTCCGGTTAAAAATTCGATCAGATTTTTGTATCACGTAACGGCAGTTTTAGCCAGTTCTTCGTATTTTCAAATTTTGTCACGTTGTACATCTACTTTTTTGTTGTTGTTGTTATTGATGTTCATCGGAAGTTAATTACTGGTACAAAGTTTGTTTGCGCCTTGTTATCAGTGAGGATCGAGCCCCGACTCCTAGCATTACAAGCATAATGCCAGTAGTCTGATATATGGAATTAACTAAAGATTGTTCTAGATGCAAAAACTGTATTATGTAGAATGCTGGTTTAAAGAGATTTGATAGTTCTGGTTGTTGCTAAAACCGATGCAGCCCTCTGGCTGGTATTTTATAGATCTGGCTACTGCGAAACATTGTGTGTGTGTGTAGAGGGCCGATATAAAGATTAATTGTGAGATAGATATACTGACAAAGTTTCAACTATTTGTCTTTAGGAGGCATTTTCTCTTTCTTTTTCCCTTTGTTATGGATTTCGCGCAAAGCTACACGAGGGCTATTTGCGCTAGCCGTCCCTAATTTAGCAGTGTAAGACTAGAGGGACTAGAGGCG
>NW_013673544.1:9741-14608 GCF_000517525.1 Limulus polyphemus
TCGGGCCCTGAGACATTTTCAGTAAGTAGATAATGTCCGAAGAGTCGTAGTTAAGCACCAAACTTGAACTTATTTTTGGTATACTTTTGTTATGATGTGAACACTTTTTTCCAAGATGGCGAATCGTGATTATAATTAATTACGCTTATCGTAAGACATTTGTATTCTATTTTTAACACCGTATTCTTTATCTGGTCCCTTAAGTATTCTCAGTAACCAAAAGTATTCCAACCACGCTCTGTTCACCACATATCCACTGCTGACGACATAGAAACATGGTATAGTTATAGTTTAATATGCTTGTATTTTATGAACTTATAAATAGAAAATCAAACCATAAAATTCTCAGTTGTTTATCCAAATGACACAGATTTCAGTATTTCGTGTCTGTGTTCTAGTAGATGCAAGCATGTAACAATGGCCAAAAGAAACAGGTTTATCAAAATAAAACGTTCGCTATATGTTTTCTTTGAAAATTCTTTGAAAACCAGTGTTCTATTTTAAGCATTCGCACACGTGCAATTATTCACACGTGATAGCATCTAACGTAGCTTTAAAGTACGAAAAACGCAAATTTTATTTGTGTCTTTATTTTAAGTTTTCAATCTTGGGAAATTTAGCGACACGTTTCTGAAAGTTTTATTCATTTACTTATTTTAGTTTTACATTTAATTATAAATGTTCGTCCATACGTGCATAATATCTGATCGATGTAATAAACTTCGTTACTAACGCGAGTTTCTACGTACGTTACGCAACGAACGCAAATGTTTAACGTACAAGAATCTTTTCTGCGTTTACTTAAAACAACTAGTGTGACAGCGGTATGTTTACGGACTTGTAACCCTAAAATTCGGGTCTCGATTCTCCGCAGTGGACACGGCAGGTAGCCCAATGTGGCTGTGCTCTAAAACAAACAAATAAATCTTATGATAGTTTCCCCTTGAAAAATGTGCGTTTCTTCTTTCTTTCAATGCTGAAAGCGCTTTCACAAGTATCTTTTTTTAAAGCTCTAACTATCAGTTGAATGCTCGATATATAGAAATACCATCAGTAACTAACGGCTTAAATGTATCCTTAACTAACCGTGTTGTTACACGCTTATTAGCAGAATATATTACTTCACTGCACCTAATAGGCTCTCGAAGAATGATTTACTTACCGCACAAAACTTCACTTTATTTAATAACAGCTGCTCTACCGCAGAGAAAGTGATCCAGTGTGTTGTCATGGATACATCATATGGCTATTGTTTCTGTGCCTAATTATCATATGCGTTTAAACTGAACTTCTCGAAATATAAATTACTTTTTAATTCCAGTTAACACTTGATAAAGAAGCACGTGGTCTATTGTCCTCGAAATCGTGCACAAACAAAAAAAAAAGTCATTTTTATTTATTAGAAGTATCCTCATTATACACCGGGAGTTTGTTATGGACGATCCAGAAGTCCATGATTTTAGGACATGTAGAGATTCCTTATGTTTCACTTTTGGTCAGAACACCGCGACTGGTTTTATAGTCTTTGTTCTAAACATCTAAGTCACTCGCGTGTTTATTATCAAATGATTATCCCTGTGTGGTAATAATGAGAACATAATGTTTAAATTAATAACATTTACTATAGTTAATCGTTAGCTCTATATGAAATGACTGCTAAACAGGTTCGAGGGCGTAACATCTGCTAAAAGGGAAGGAAAGTATTAATTAATCGATCTGTTTAATTGGCTAATCTGAGACTTCAGCTATTAACGACTAGCGTTCCCACGATTTCTATAAAATATTCAGGAATTCCTTCCTATCCGAGAGGCGAATAACTAACTTTACACTAAGTGTGGATATTTCTCACTAGTCCTTACTACTGTACACAAACACTAACTTTACACTAAGTGTGGATATTTCTCACTAGTCCTTACTACTGTATACAAACACTAACTTTACACTAAGTGTGGATAGGGAAGACTAGTGAGAAATACTGTACACTAACTTTACAATAAGTGTAGATATTTCTCACTAGTCCTTACTACTGTACACAAACACTAACTTTACACTAAGTGTGGATATTTCTCACTAGTCCTTACTACTGTACACAAACACTAACTTTACACTAAGTGTGGATATTTCTCACTAGTCCTCCCTACTGTACACTAACTTTACAATAAGTGTAAATATTTCTCACTTGTCCCTTCTACTGTACTGAAACATGGACTCCTGCTGTGTGACATTATTATACCCGTTATTAGTTTTACGCCTTTAGTCGAGGATATAATTGTATTCTATACACTTCTCTTACAGTTAGTCGAGTTCAATGAGATAATCATATACGAAACATTTAAAACGATTAAGAAGTTATTTTCTGTAAAATGTTTATTGTATTTTAAAACTCTATACCCTAGTTAACGAAACTCTTATGTTCAAGTTTAGATATCACAGTTTTTAAGCCTGTATACCACTTTACAAGACAAATAGTGAGGTCGTTTTGTTTCCTATTACTGTAGATAAATGCTGAAGAGTGTAGTTTGTTAACTGTTCTCAGAGTTTTATGTTCGATTTGTGAAAAACCGTTAAATACAAATATTACTGTAGTAAAAGTGTAAAACGCTTAATTTCACCACAAAAGAAAAACTCAACTTTAAGTCAAACAAAGATGCAAACTCTCATTCTTCCATCGTGAGTACTAAGCCTATTTACCTTTTGTAGTACACATTTCTTAGAAGTATTTGTAGAGTATTGTTCTATATTCTCAGAGATTTACTTAATCTTTTTGTTATGCACTATGGTTAACTACTAAAAGCGTTGTTCTTTAAACACTAGGTCTTAAAATATCATTATCAGGTTCTTTAAGACATTATTAAATTATGTGACGCTTTTTACTCACTGTTAATATCTTAAGACGTCAATGAAAGGACACGTAATTTAAGGAAACAGGAACTTCGGGAACTCGCATGCACTTTAGGCCTAAAGACTTTGACGCAGAGGGCGCCTTTAAAAAAATATCACATTTAAAATCATTATTTCTTTAGAAAAAAAAACTACTGCTTCTAAATGAACAAAATTTCGCGATGGGCACGTTGAGAGTCGTAAGTTGTATTTACAAAAGTTTGGACGTGGTGCATGGGATTTCAAAACCATATAGTATATGTTGAATAACATAACCATTTTGTGGCCCTGAAAACAGCATTGTGTATTTATATTTTTGATAATATAGATTTCGTGATGAGTGTTCCATTTAAGAATGGGTTTGATATACTTGGAAACATAGGATTACCAACGAAAACGGGGACTGATTGTAACACTATAACGTTCACATGGATGAAAAGGCGAGCATGTTTGGTGGGGTCTGGATTTGAACCCCGACCCTCAGATTGGGAGTCAAGCGCCCTAACCATCTGGCCACGCCGGGCAGTCCGTATAAAGGTATCAATAGTGCAACTATTAACGTTAGTAATGCACAACATTTTTAACAAGCACTGTTAACAATGTAACGACGTATTTAACTGCTCTGTTAGTACCCTACATAAACCTACAAATTTCCAACGTAATGAAAGGATTACAGTTTAATAACGCATGTTAAGTTTGTTTTGAATTTCGCGCAAGGTTTACTCGAGGACTATCTACGCTAGCTGTTCCTAATTTAGCAGTGAAAGACTAGAGGGAAGGCAGCTAGTCAACACCACTCACCGCCAACTCTTGGGCTACTCTTTTAGCAGCGAATGGTGGGATTGATCGTCACATTATAACACCCCTACAGCTGAAAGAGCGAGCATGTTCAGAGACGGGGATTCGAATCCGCGACCCTCAGATCGCGATTCGAGCGCCCAAACCATCAGATCAGCTTGTCAGCCTTGAGTGAACCAATATCATGAAACCACCTCCAACAGCATTGGTTTGAAATAGAAAATAATCGAACACTATATAATAGCTGGTCGGAAGCGAGAGAAAAGACAACTTTAGCCAAATTCTGAAAAGTAATAAAAAGAGTTATTAAACTTCGGTAGATGCCCTCTATTGAGTCTAGTAAAAAATAAATAAAAAATACAGAAAGTAAAGTGAGCTTTCTTCGAGTTACCATAATGCGTGACTTTCAAAACGCCATATCAAATTCAATAGAAAAATTCCTGTCGCCTATTTCGGTAGTGCCGTGTCGTGACGTGGTCTATCGTACCGTAAGATATTGCGTGTGTGCTCATCACGAGTACCCAAAAACTCGTTCCTGCGGCTGTCGACAGACGGCGACAAAACGTTTCAGGTGGTTTTGTGGGTGATACTTTTTATGTATGAGCTGTAAGAATGAACTTCGATGTATCGTAGCTTCTAGTTTGTTTTTATAATAGACTTTGATAACAACAAAAATGTAAACTGTTTCCTAAATGATGCAGTGGATCTATCAAAAATGAATATAAATCTATTCTTGTGTTTTACTCGCAGTAATTTAAAGAATTAAACCATAAAATCTCAAACCTGACACTATACTTTCTTAGATAGTAACTATACTTATGTACCAGCTGGAGTACCCGTCCCCTGGACGGAAGTTGTGTAAATTCATGATTAATGAAAGGTTATCTTAGGACATGAAAAGCTGCTTCCATTATATGTAATTATAAGAAAACCGCAAAACTGAAAATTGGTATGTATCTTCCCGTGAACCCAATGAGTCTTCATACCAAATCTGGTGAAGATCCGTCTAAATGGGGCGAAGTAGTGGTAAAATACGTAAAATGCAAAACTGGACATAATGAACCTCCATAGCAATTTTGGTGAAGATTCAGCCACACCCTGTGAAGTAGTTACATGGACATACAATAGACAGTACTGTTATATTTATGTAGATACATACAGCTGACAGTACTGTTATATTTATATAGTT
>NW_013673544.1:15342-18114 GCF_000517525.1 Limulus polyphemus
TTATAAACCTAATGTACGTGTATAATTAACATGTTTTTAAAAACTCTACATGTTTCGATGGAAATAATTCCACCATCTTCAGGAAAATGAACCACGAAGTACTCGTGAAGTTTCTTATAAACCTAATGTACGTGTATAATTAACATGTTTTTAAAAACTCTACATGTTTCGATGGAAATAATTCCACCATCTTCAGGAAAATGAACCACGAAGTACTCGTGAAGTTTCTTATAAACCTAATGTACGTGTATAATTAACATGTTTTTACAGTGCGCCATTTACAACAACGATTGATGGAGGGTAATCAACCTAAAACCATAGATAGGATGTATAGTAAATATTGTAACAAACTTCAAATTTCTGGATGTACTAAATTGTAGATAACAAAAAGGGAAGGTAGAGAAAGAATATATTTGTCCCATGTGTCATCATGGTCAATAAAAGTAGGTAACGTGTTTAGACAAAACTTGAATTGCCAAGTAACATTTACTCCCCAATTAAAATTAAGTCATGTAATTAATGGTTTGAAAGATAAAATTGAATTAAGGAATAAATGTGGTATGTATATACAATTTCATGTACTTGTGGTCTAAGTTATATTGGACAGACAAGTAGGAACTTAAAATTTAGAAAAAAATAATATCAAAATGCGGTGGATAAATTAAAAACGGGTGAATCCGTTTTGGCGGAACATCTGGCGAATTCTAGACATGTTATTGATTGGGATAATGTAAAAATACTTAAACAGGTAACGGAAAAGAGAAGAACTAAACATGAGAGAGTTCTTAGAAATTGTTAAAAACAAAATGAATATAAACAGAGATTTAGGCCTAGGAGCCGCGGAAGTAGATTTTTGGAAATCGTTGTTGTAAATGGCGCCATTGTTAAAACATGCTAATTATACACGTACATTAGGTTTATATGAAACTTCACGTGTACTTCGTGGTTCGTTTTCCTGAAGATGGTGGAATTATTTCCATTGAAACATGTAGAGTTTTAAAGTTTTTTAACTTATATTTTTTAAACTTTACAAATAAATTATTGTGTGAGTAAAAAACGTTGATGTCTCGTTCGATTAATTTTATTTAACTTTTTTTGCACAAGAACTGTTTTATGTATTGAATAATAATGATAGAGCCGTGAGTAACAATATTTGTTTCTTAACTTTGTTTAACGCAAACTGAAGTTCATTACTAGACATTTCTATTGATATAAATAATGACGTATATTTACAGAACTTATCAATAATCCGTTATTACAGCTTTGTCAGGAGCTATCGATAACCTGCCAGCTCACGTTGTTTGTTTGTTTATTTATTTATTGAATTTCGCGTGAAGCTACTCGAGGGCTATCTGCGTCGTTTTTAACTCTAATTTTGAAGCGATAGACAAGAGGGAAGCTAGTCAACATCATCCACCGTCAACTCTTGGGCTAGTCAACATCATCCACCGTCGACTATTGGGCTACTCTTTACCAAGTAATAGTTGTTTTGACCGTCACATTATAACTCCTCCACACAGGGGCGTCGAGAGTCAGCCCAGGCTCCGGGGTCAGTAATATTATCGGCCCCCCCCTTTCATTATAGTTATTAATTTTGTTAATTTTTCATAAATAAAAATTTAGGTGACAAATTTCTTCATGAATCCATGAAAAAACAGTAGCCATTCTAGCTCATTAAGTAGTGTGCTTTTCAGGTGAGCTTTGAAATATCCCATTGCCGGGCCCCTCAACAGACCCTGGGTCAGCTGTCCCCTTTCCCCCCTCTCGCCAGCCCTGCCCCCACGAATGAAATGGCGAGCTTTTCTGCGTACATACCTTTGTGGCCCGGCCATGGCCAGGTGGTTAGGGCGCTCGACTCACAATCTGAGGGTCGCGGGTTCGAATCCCCGTCTCACCAAACATGCTCGCCCTTTCAGCCGTGGGGCGTTATAATGTGATAGTCAATCCCACTATTCCTTGGTAAAAGAGTAGCCCAAGAGTTTGCGGTAGGTGGTGATGACTAGCTGCCTTCCCTCTAGTCTTACACTGCTAAATTAGGGACGGCTAGCGCAGATAGCCCTCGTGTAGCTTTGCGCGAAATTCAAAACAAATAAACATACATTTTTATAACTTTGGGCAATATACAGAAAAAATATATATATATTCAACTGAAATTATTATCACTGATACAACTTTTAGTACATTGCTCAAAACTACTCGGTTGATGCTATAACGACGTTATCAAAATACACTTCTGTTTATGTCCTTTTTTACCAGAATATTCTGTGTTGATAAGACAATTTATAATAGAACATTCTCATAAACAAATATCTGAACGTAATACGAAACACAATGAATTAATCCTGGTTTTGCTTATAATGTTTTAACATCCTGTTTTGTTATATTTTTTTCTATTATATTGCTATAATTGATCATAAAATATTCAAAATGTTTATCAAAATCACCTTACAAAAATAAGTCTATCAAATAAGACCATCACTAATTGTTGGACAACATAATATAACAAGATCAATCAGAGAGATTACATGCCATCTTTAATTGTTGGACGGCATAATATAACAAGACCAATCAGAGAGATTACATATCAACTTTAATTGTTGGACAACATAATATAACAAGATCAATCAGAGAGATTACATACCATCTTTAATTGTTGGACAACATAATATAACAAGACCAATCAGAGAGATTACATACCATCTTTAATTGTTGGACAACATAATATAACAAGACCAATCAGAGAGATTACATACCATCTCTCCGCTGCACCTT
>NW_013673544.1:19006-20094 GCF_000517525.1 Limulus polyphemus
TTCCGTACTGACTTCCCATCTTGTGTAAGAGTTTCACATACATCGGGCTATTAGTGTTCGAGATACGCGCGCGGAAACATAGACAGATAGACACACATACACACACGGATCCGATTGCAATACCCTCGCCCCCGGAGGAGGGAGGGCGACGTAGTAAAATTATGAAACATGGTTCTGGTTTTCTTTCGCGGTAGAGGGGTAAATTCATCTGGTAAACATTATCAAAAAGTTCTTACTTAAGAACCCAAAGAACGCAGATCGATGATATATATTAGGTTCTCAGGATAGTGTTATGCATTATTTTGCCCAAAACAACAACATAAACTAAGGTAGTTCTTCCAGGTACGAACTAGTTTGCTTACTAGCAACGAGCATTTTTTTCCAGACAAGTTTTAAAGGTTCAACTCTGGTTTCTGTGGTGTAGTGATGCGAAATATTTACAGTGTTGCTTGACAGCTGTATATTTCTGGTAAGAATAGTGTTCCAAGAAGGTACGAGAATATAGTAGTTAACTGAATTTGATTTTATTTTCAAAATATATTTTTTCGTACCAATATCTGTATTTTTGTACTTGAAAAATGACTTAAACTGATCTAGAATTGATTATTGAAATGAACTGTTGAAAATTCTGATGAAAAATACAACAGAAAACTAAGTTTGTTTGAGAATATTCCAAGACACGAACTGGTGTGGTTACTAGCAACGCGTATATCAAGACACGAACAGGTGTGGTTACTAGCAACGCGTATACCAAGACACGAACTGGGTGCTTACTAGCAACGCGTATACCAAGACACGAACTGGCGTGGTTACTAGCAACGCGTATACCAAGACACGAACAGGTGTGGTTACTAGCAACGCGTATACCAAGACACGAACAGGTGTGGTTACTAGCAATGCGTATACCAAGACACGAACTGGTGTGGTTACTAGCAATGCGTATACCAAGACACGAACAGGTGTGGTTACTAGCAACGCGTATACCAAGACACGAACAGGTGTGGTTACTAGCAACGCGTATACCAAGACACGAACAGGTGTGTTTATGAGGATAATGGGTTATTTAGAAAATTTCCAGTTGTTCGTGG
>NW_013673544.1:20657-22303 GCF_000517525.1 Limulus polyphemus
CTTTGATATCTGATTACCACCCACTCCTCCTTGGTTCATTATTTCTAGCTTTGATATCTGATTACCACCCACTCCTCCTTGGTTCATTATTTCTAGCTTTGATCTCTGATTACCACCCATTCCTCCTTGGTTCATTATTTCTAGCTTTGATATCTGATTACCACCCATTCCTCCTTGGTTCATTATTTCTAGCTTTGATATCTGATTACCACCAATTCCTCCTTGGTTCATTACTTCTTGCTTTGATATCTGATTATCACTTACTCCACCTTAGTTCATTCTATTTAACTCTGACACATGATAACCACCCACTCCTCTGAGTTAGTTTTCACCTTTTTTATCTAAGTTATAAGTTGACAGTTGATTAATTTGAATCACTAACATTGTTTAGCTACTTTTTATCTCAAGTGTATATAGTTATAGAAGTAAAACATGCCGACTTTGATACATGTGTGAATTATCTTCAAGTCATACGAACAAAAACATACAGCACTAATAATCCTTTACCACCAGGCGAATGTTTCCTCCCTTCAAAGTGAGGATCTCGGGACTGGACAAGAAGGCCAAGTATATTATGTTAATGGACATCGTTGCCGCTGACGATTGTAGATACAAATTTCATAATCGACGCTGGGTAGTGGCCGGAAAAGCTGACCCCGAGATGCCCAAGGGGATGTATATCCATCCAGACTCTCCCAGTACTGGAGAACAGTGGATGCAGAAGGTGGTGTCCTTCCACAAGCTGAAGCTGACCAACAACATCTCGGACAAGCATGGATATGTAAGTGGTTATTTGTATCAAAGAAGAAGAAATAATGAGAGCAATACTCAAGTTTAGGATCCCGAATAAAAGTAATAAGTTAGTCAGTGAATTGCGAATTAGCAAATATCTGTTATTCTCACATCTTTTGAAATGTTATTCCAATGAGCTACGGATAATTAATCAGGTAAGCCTAACTCACGCATTGTAGTGAGTAATCTGTAAAGTATAATTGAAACGTAATTTTCTGAGTAATTTCTTTTATTATTACAGTTTCTATTAGTTAAGAAAAAAAAAGTGGTAGGTATTAAGTGCTATTTATCTATCACTCTAGCCCCTCGGTGACTCAGCAGTAAGTCGGCAGGCTTACGACGCTAAAAATAGGGTTGCGATACCCGTGGAGACCTGGACACAGATAACTTATTGCGTAGCTTTGTGCTCATCAACAACCAAAACCTCTTAATGTAAAACACACACATATATTAAGTTTTATTTATTCTTCAAATCTAAAAGACACGAATATCGAATGTTATTTGTCTCTCAGGTGGTTAAGGCGCTCGATTCACAATCTGAGGGTCACGGGTTCGAATCCCCGTCCCCCCAAACATGCTCGCCCTTTCAGCCGTGGGGGCGCTATAACGTGACGATCAATTCCACTATTCGTTGGTAAAAGAGTAGCCCAAGAGTTGGCGGTGGGTGGTGATGACTAGCTGCCTTCCCTCTAGTCTTACACTGCTAAATTAGAGACGGCTAGCGCAGATAGCCCTCGTGTAGCTTTGCGCGAAATTCAAAAACAAACAAATAAAAAAAAATTGTTGTCTAAGATTTAGAATAACTTTTGGGTGGATAGAAGACAGATTTGTTTGTTTGTTTGTAATTATTCACT
>NW_013673544.1:23161-30593 GCF_000517525.1 Limulus polyphemus
CAACGTCAATTAGTTATGTCGTTTCTGTTCCATCTGTATTGTTCTGCTTCAGTATGAACTGAGTCACTCCGCTTCAACGTCAATTAGTTATGTCGTTTCTGTTCCATCTGTATTGTTCTGCTTCAGTATGAACTGAGTCACTCCGCTTCAACGTCACTCTATTATGTCGTTTCTGTTCCATCTGTATTGTTCTGCTTCAGTATGAACTGAGTCACTCCGCTTCAACATCAATCTGTCGCTTTTTGATTTATAGGGATTCAAATCACAGAAGAGGCAAGATTTTATCGTGTGTTAAACAATATAATTAGTTTGTTGTATTAAGAGCAAATTTTATAGATGGCGTTAATGTATTTATTTTATTCGTTTCTCAGACTATCCTGAACTCGATGCACAAGTACCAGCCGAGGTTTCATCTTGTCCGGGCTAACGACATCCTTAAGCTACCGTACAGTACGTTCCGTACGTACGTCTTCAAGGAGACCGAATTTATCGCAGTCACAGCTTATCAAAATGAAAAGGTCAGTGAATCCGAGTTAGGATTAAGTTATGAGTGAAAAAAGACAGATAACAACATTATTATAAAGTGTTTTTCTTTCGCTACAAAGGGTCTTCACAATTCAGTCACATAGATTTTTCGTTGTTTTATATTTATAACCCAAATAATATTTTGGAAAAAAATAATATTTCACTGTAATGGCATGCTGTCTATGAAGAAAAAAAAAGTCGTTCCATAATTAAGTGTATAATCTTTTAAAAGGTCATTTGATTGTAAAAGTGCTAACAAGTACCCGATTTATTGAATTCTTTTGTGGTCAACGAAACTGAAATCTGTCTGATGCGATTGTTAAGCAGTGTCCTTTTCACCCAACAAATTGAACAAGAAGTTACAAGATCCAAGAAAAGCAAATGCGAGTTCAAAGAAAATAATAGTGAGTTTAGAGAAACAAAAGAGTGAAGTTAAAGGAACTAGTGGCTTTAAGCAAAAAAACAAACAAACACGAGTTTAAAGAAACGAAATGTGAATTCAAAAACAAAACCAAAACTTAAGTAATTCTAAGCAGACTTTAAAAACTCGCTAGTAATTATAAACACGTGCAGCTACGCAGTGACAAAATATGAAAATATAGGAAATTAGTTAAAGTCACTGAGGGGAAAGAAGAAGGTCGATATTGCCCACGATAATAAGAATAAATTCAAACCCCCACCTCCCCTCCAGGAATTAAAACTTTACACAGACGTTGACTAGGAGACCCAACTTTACGTTAGGGTTAACAATTTACGGTTAATTACAAATAACCGCGCACTTTTCTGAGCAACAACGATTTAAAAATCACAGTAGATATGACGAAAGTACTTGTGGTTTATTCAGTTCTTCCTCAGCACGTGAGGGTGGTATGTTCTTGGGTGAGTGATATTATCTTCTAAATGAGACGAGAAGCTCATTTGTATTACTCTTTGTAAATAACCATTCGTCATACGATAATAAGAGACCAGTGATTATGAAACTCACGTGAAGAGTGTCCTGTAGGGATGGTCATCTTTCTCTCGCGAACAGCCCCGCTGTCGCCGTCCTGGGATGCCCGAGTTAACCGGTAAAGACGGCCGTTGTGTTCATTTAACGACGCGAGTGATTCCGTGTGGAGGGCGGCATCTTTTTTTTTCCGGCTGCGCCTGGGCTTCACGGTAAGCACGCGCGGTATGTTGACCCTTTGAGATGGTCATGTCCGCGTCACTGCTTGTTAAGCAGGGTCTTCATCATGGAAGAAGACAAAAAAAAAAGAATGTGTAACTCCAAGTATCCTAGAGTGTTACATTGGAATGTAGGTAGTTACGAGTTGATATCATAAAAATATGGTCTCGCTAAGCCTAAGTGACGTTTTTTACGAACAATTCTTTTTTTTGTTTTTGATCTTTTGAAATTGCACTGATCTTCTGTCTAAATAGTAAGCACTTTGAAGCGCATTAAATAATCCCCCCCAAAACGAAACGTTGTATCCTATACTGTCAAGTTTCGTCAAAAACCGAAATATTTGCTGAAACTAGTAAAACTTTGGTGCTATTAATGAAATCAAAACATGTACACAAAAAGTGCACACTGCCGCATGAAACGGGATCGGAGCAGATATGATATAATTATGTCGTGGGAAAATGTTAGCGTGACTGGGTGACAAGAATAACTCGGGGCTCAAAAGGGGCAGAGACTATACATATTTTAAGAACTTGTAAAAGAACTTTAAATCGAGCATTTGTTGTTTTTTTTTCTCTCTTACATAGTTTGAACATCGAACGTTCCATTGAAACAATTTTTAATAATAATAAAAACTTTGGGGCTAAGCGTGACTCAGTGTTCAGCATGCCGGACTATGGATCTGGGGGCCCTGCGTTCGCGTCCTCTTCCCGCAAGAAAATAAAAAATCGCACTCTGGACTCGTGAAAGCGTTATAAAGGTGACGGTCAAATCCCACTGTTTGATTAGACAAAGGTATAATATAACCCAAGGGTGGGTACTCCTGACCAGCTGCTTTTCTTCTAGTCTAGCATTTCAAACTTTGGGATGGTTAGCGCAGACGTGAAAGTCTGTGAGTTTGGGTGTAATATGACAGCGTGCTTGCTCACGTCAGTGTCGGATTAACGAATTTTGGGGCGCTGTGCCCTATAGAGAATCTGGTTCTTCTTCTTGAAGCTAGACGGGGCGTATGATATGTACAGTACGTGAACATCAGAACAACCCCTTATATTATCATCATTAATGAAATATAATTAAATCTTTCTAAGCAGAAAACTCACAAGGACCACTGACCGTGCAAAATATTTTGTGTTCTTACTGTAATAATTGACCCGGCATGGCCAGGTGGTTAGGGCGCTCGACTCGTAATCTGCGGATCGCGGGTTCGAATCCCCGTCATACCAAACACGCTCGCCCTTTCAGCCGTGGGGGCATTATAATGGCGTCAATCCCACTATTCGTTGGTAAAAGAGTAGCCCAGGAGTTGGCGGTGGGTGATGATGACTAGCTGCCTTCCCTCTAGTCTTACACTGCTAAATTATGGACGGCTAGCGCAGATAGCCCTCTAGTAGCTTTACGCGAAATTAAAAAAAACAAACAAACCAAACTATAATAATTTAATGCCAATTATAATTATTTTAGAAAATCCTTGTACCCTGCCCCGTCAACTAATAGATAGGTTGAGAAAGAACTGCGTTCATTTTAAAGCATAAATCAGTAAGTAACGTTTATGTATATTGCAGATAGCCTTCGAGTAGCTTTGTGCGAAACTCAACAAACGGACAAACAAACAGTGCAATAAAAGAAACTCGTTGCACTTCTGAAATTCTACTTTCTTATTCTATCAAAATCTTCCAAGTGATCTCTTCAAACTGACAATCATATATTAAGCAGTATTTACTGACGATACAGTCAGAAAGTAGTTGTAGAAAAATAAATGAATAACTGCCACACAGAGTGTTTGTCCCACTGTACAAGTAGTAAACTAGCTACGTTCCGGATATACAAGTTTACTGTGATTGTTCTGTTTACCTAATAATCTGTCAGATTAAACCTTTGGATTCTCCCCTGGCTGGCTGGTCAGCTATAGCTGTGGATTGTCCTCTGACTGGCTGGTCAGATTAAACCTTTGTATTGTCCGCTGGCTGGCTGGTCAGCTATAGCTGTGGATTGTCACCTGACTTGCTGGTCAGATTAAACCTTTGGATTGTCCCCTGACTGGCTGGTCAGATTAAACCTTTGGATTGTCCTCTGGCTGGCTGGTCAGCTATAGCTGTGGATTGTCTCCTGACTGGCTGGTCAGATTAAACCTTTGTATTGTCCGCTGGCTGGCTGGTCAGCCATAGCTGTGGATTGTCACCTGACTTGCTGGTCAGATTAAACCTTTGGATTGTCCCCTGGCTGGCCGGTCAGCTATAGCTGTGGATTGTCTCCTGACTGGCTGGTCAGATTAAACCTTTGGATTGTCCCCTGGCTTTTCTGGTCAGCTATAGCTGTGGATTGTCCTTTGACTGGCAGCTAGCTGTGGACTATCTTCTGGCTGGTTGGTAAGCCCTAGATGTGGGTTGTCCTCTCTATTTGGATGGTCAGTTTTATATGTGGTTTATCTTCTTTTCTGGCTGGTCAGTTCTAAATGTGAGTTGTCCTCTGTGTGGCTGGCCAGTTCTAGCCGCAGATTATCCTCGTGCTGGTTGGTCAGTTCTATTTATGGGTTTAAGATAAGCGATTATTCAGAAAGCTGAAATAACCATATTTTGTTTTATTTCTGAGAGTGATTTCAATAAATGCTAAGTTTGTAATGCAGAAATTTGAAAGTTTAATCGTCTAACCATGATTGATGTTTCAGATCACCCAACTGAAGATCGAGAATAACCCTTTTGCCAAAGGTTTCCGAGACACTGGAAGCGGAAGACGAGATAAGAAGTGAGATATCTATCTGTCTGTCTGTCTGGTCAATCTAACTATGTGTTTGTCTATATTCATCTGTGGATTCTGTCCTTCAGTTATCTGTCTCTGAAATCGTGAATCTGTGTTTCTTCTTTTACGTATTTGAGAATAGTGAGAAGTTAAAAAAATAAAGTAATCGGGATTTTGTGTAAATCTGCCTAGATTTCTGGAAACATGGCGACTGTTTTTCTTCTACATGCATTATGTATGTGTTTTAAAAGTCTTGTTATAGGAGGTTCTTTAACAAAATCAAGATTTAAACACGCCTCGAGTGTCCCACGAATGAAGAAAAAAAAAACAGACTCAACGAAAACTTCTCGGATCCAAAAAAAAAAATCTTGATTTAAATTCTCAAATTACGTAAAGTAATTTTATCAGTACTTCAAAAAAAACCCTTCGAAGGTTCTTCATGTTCAGCTTTTCTTTAAAGTTTATTGAAGCGCATACAGGAATCGAACGTCTAATTTTAGCTTTATATCTTACCGCGAGTCACTGGGACGACACCTTTTACATGCCACGATGGCTTATAAATAAGCGCATCATTTAAATCTAACCAAAACAGAATTGTAGTTTTAAGATACTTCTAATAATTTACGTTTTCTAAAATAACACAGCTTCGCTTCTGAATAAGATAACGAGTCAAGAAAAACAACCTGAAAAGAAAAGAGAGTTTATTCAATGAGAAGAAAATAACGAAATTTGGAGTAATTGTAAATATTATGATTCATACTGATATGATATGATATGATATTCATACTAAATATTATGATTCATATGATTCATCAAAAAAAAAAAACGCGTTATAGCCAGAAAAAAGTAGCCCGAGAGTTGGCGGTGGGTGTTTTTCACTAGCTGCCTAGGTTGGGCGTGATCTAGTAGTTAACGTGCTGGGACTGTGAATCTTAGGGTTTATGGTTCGCAGTATGTTGCCACAAAAACACGCTTTACATTTTGGTCAGATAAGAGTAGCCCAAGAGTTGGCGGTGGGTGCTATTGGCTAGCCGCCTTCCCTCTAGTTCTATCATTAAAAATTAGAGACGTTGTAGGTAGTCTTTCTGGAAATTCTTAAACAAACAGATCTGTATTAATCAATTTGGTGTACTAGTGTGTTTAATTCGGATTTTGCTTTGCATTTTCTGGGCATGACGTGTGCGCCTATACATACAGGAAAAACTAAAACAGGCCCACTAATTTTCTAATATATATGGGTTCTCAATCCCATGCGAAGAAGAAGAAGGTTAACATAACACAAATTACTTTCAGTGCAGTGGCGTAGCTATAAGGGGGAGAGAGGGGGTGGGGGATAATCGATCCGGTTGGAGAATTCCGATGAATAAAATGAAAAATCGGAAATTTATAGATCCCAATAAAATAATAGTCCCCTTAGAAATTTACAGATCCCAATAAAATAATAGTCCCCTTAGAAATTTATAGATCCCAATAAAATAATAGTCCCCTTAGAAATTTATAGATCCCAATAAAATAATAGTCCCCCTTAGAAATTTAAAGATCTCAATAAAATAATAGTCCCCTTAGAAATTTATAGATCCCAATAAAATAATAGTCCCCTTAGAAATTTATAGATCCCAATAAAATAATAGTCCCTTTAGAAATTTATAGATCCCAATAAAATAATAGTCCCTTTAGAAATTTATAGATCCCAATAAAATAATAGTCCCCTTAGAAATTTATAGATCCCAATAAAATAATAGTCCCCTTAGAAATTTATAGATCCCAATAAAATAACAGTCCCCTTAGATCAGCTAGAAACGTTTTGCTAGGACGTGCGTGATTGTTGTTTAAAGAAGATTAGTGACGCACATCCCCCCAAATATATCTAGATACACCATTGTTTGAGGGTCATGCATCGTTGGCTTTTTTTTGCAGACAAACAGTATTACTAATCTTATTTTAATCATTCAGACGTCTTTCACATCCAATGATGGAAGCCCGGCTCCCAGCTACAGCTGAAGATCCCAAACCAGAAAGTGAAGACATTATGGAGGGTTGTAGCAGTGAAGAGGAGACGGTGGACGTCGGGGGCAGTGGAGAGGAAGTACTGGACGCTCCGATAATTTCTAATGCCTCGAATACTGAATGCAGTCCTGGAGATCAAGAAGGTATTAGGTCACGTGACTTTATAGCCTGAATTAGCCCTATTATCCTTTATAATTCGAATTAGCCCTATTATCTTTTATAGTCCGAATTAGCTCTATTATCCTTTATAGTCCGAATTAGCCCTATTATCCTTTATAGTCCGAATTAGCCCTATTATCCTTTATAGTCCGAATTAGCCCTATTATTATTTTCACGTGAAACATGACCTTACATTTCGTAAGATTATTGTATTATCAATACGAAATATAGACAGGCATGCGTATAGAATTGGTTTCATCCAGCTTAAGGGCATTAATATTATAGCCAGATCTAAGTATCCTCGTCACAAAATCCAACACTTATTTCGATGTTGCAATTTTTCGAGAAAAACCCTGACGTATCAAGAGAGTTTTTGTGCTAGAATTTTTTTTTTTGAAAAACAAATTAAATGCAAATGTATTCTTATTGTTTTTTTGTTTTTTTTTACAAAACTCGTGTCTGCCTCATCTTCTCCATGCTCCAAGATGCGTTGATTACTAACGCTACAACATGTAGCATCCGGGTCTCTGGACTTCCACCTGTAAGACATAAGGTTTTTTTTTCATATTTTTTGTTACGAGAGCGAGAAAAAGAGATTAATAAACGAACCGACAATTATTCGAGTATCTCTCAAGAATCTTCTATGGATCGTGTGCGCTGTATTTAAAATGCGTTTAAGAAATGTTTAGAAAAGTAAGTGTATTACAAATTTATCGATTAGGTAGGTTCCACTATGAGATGTATTAATGAGTGATATACTCAGAAGTTGTATTACCGTATTTTTCGGTATATAAGACGCACTTTTTTACCCCAAAATTTGATGTCAAAATCTGCTTGCGTCCT
>NW_013673544.1:31480-35925 GCF_000517525.1 Limulus polyphemus
AGGACGCAAGCAGATTTTGACATCAAATTTTGGGGTAAAAAAGTGCGTCTTATATACCGAAAAATACGGTATTTTATACGTTTGATCTTTTCACTAGGAGAAACCGTTTTTTATGTATCAGTCAGTTTTATGTTCCTTATTAACGCAACAGGATCAATGCTTGTGTTACCAGTTCTTGTATGAAGTGTAGTAGGAGTAACATTGTTTACAGCTGAACGATGTGTCGTTTGTACCTAATGGAGGTACCTTTATTGATTACTTTTACAGTTCCGGAGTTTGTACCTAATGGAGATACCTTTATTGATTATTTTTACAGTTCCGGAAGATCACAAGCTGGTTCTAGAAAAAACTGAAGGTGTTGACGATGCTGATAGGAAGACGAGAGGTGCAGAAGAACGGAACGAAGCTGGGAATTCCTGTAAAAAAGATCAAGTGGCTTCAACAATGACCCTTGAACTTCCGCTCTCCGAATCCTCCATATCTAGAGGTCATGGATTTCAGAGTGTTGAGCGATCAGAGAATCACGACCATGGTTTACATCAATTTGGGATACATAATCCTTTTGGGGGGGATGTATCTCACCAACATTGGCTTCCTTATTTCTACCCACCGGCTTTCTACCCCCAATTCTGTTATCCTCAGTCTGCCCCTTCAACGTCTACGATGCCTACAAATCTGTCTACACGTCTCTACCCCTTTATGGCCCATAATAACTCGAGACTTCTAGACCCTGGGTGTAGACACGGGCAGCATCGGTTCCTCCCGTATTCTTTACCAATAACCATCAGTTCCACACTTCCGTCCTCTACTCTACATTGCCCTGTTCCCGTCCCGCTGCTCAAGGGCTTATCATTGTCTCCAACTTCTGAAGTAGCAGGTTCTTCTAGTTCGGTAAGCCCTGTTCTTTCGGCTAACGTCTCCAACACCTTGCAGAGCATAGAAGAAATGGTGAATGGGTTGGAAAAGCAGCAGGAGCAGCTTGCCATTTTATCATTGTCCAAACTTAACGAATGATTAGTATACACTTGGAGATGCTAGACAAACTAGCCTGTGAAAGGAACCAGCCGAGCTTTTAGCTTAGCAAAAGCTTCACCAGGAGTCGCGGTAGAACTCTAGTGGCCAAGATCCCAACTAACTAAGTGCTGTTCCTTCCAAAGCGGAACCAGTGAGGATGATGAAGAATCTCAGTAGCCGCCATTGATTTGGAATCCAGGAATTATGTACAGACATTTTTTCTGATATCCAGTTGAAAAGTTATAAAGTAGCAACAATAATATTAATAAAACAAACAGTGAACTAGCTAATAACAGATGAGAAGCAGATGTTGCCCTTTTAGACAAAAAAACAAAACAAAAAAAGAATGGTCGTATTTGGCTGTAATTAACACACAATTATTAGTTGTAGGTAGCATTACTTTGAGTGGTGATCAGTTGGAAAAAACCTTCTGCAACTTTTTGTTTGCCATTTATATAAAAAAAAGTTTATAACACACTTAGAATATATATATATATAGCCAGCAATAATAAAAAATCCAATTTCAGGTTTGAATCCCAACTTGAGAAGTATGAGCTTTTCAGTCTGGACGTCTGTGTCCGTTATTGACTACAGAAAATAACTAAGATATTCATTGTTATTTTATATTTTCGAACATTTCCACTCTGGTAAAAAGAACGTTTGTCTTCAGTGTTTCCTTCTTGTTTCAATTTCATCATACTATTTTTTTTCGAGCACTAAAACACCATCAAAGTTTTTCTGCAGTCAACGAATTCTCCGATTTTTATTTGAAGCATCAACTTCGTCTTTAATGCGTGTAATCCCAGTATCTTCTATAGCAATGGTTGAAAACCAATCTGTTTGACGAGCAACAAACCTTAAGTTTTATTATGTCTTTTTGTGACTAAAAATATTGAAGAGGAGCTTGTTGTAATATTGATCCAATGCTGTTAACAAAACGTAGAAACAAGTGAGATAGATTTCAGGGATAATTAACAGTTATGCTCCACAACATTGGGTTTCTGAGTTCTCTTTTTTTAGAAGAACTTTCTGAATGCAGTTCAGGAATGGGATCCTCTGCAAGATCTACTAGAGGCAGTTCAGGAACGGGATCCTCAGAAATATTTTCTAAAGGCAATCCAGGAGTGGGATTCTTGATAAGGTTTTTCTAGAGGCAGCTCAGAAGTGGGATCCTTAGCAAAACGTTCTAGAACAATCCAGGAGTGGGATCCTCGTAAAGATTTTCTAGAGGCAGCCCAGAAGTGGGATCCTGGGCAAGTTTTTCTAGAGGCAGTCCAGAAGTGGGATCCTTGGCAAGATTTTCTAGAGGTAGTGCAGGAGTGGAATCCTCGACAAAAGTTTCTGGAGGTAGTCCAGGAGTGGAATCCTCAGCAAGATTTTCTGGAGGCAGCATAGGAGTGGAATTATTGGCAAGATATGCTGGAGGCAGTCCAGGAGTAGGATATTTGGCTGATAGAATAAGCGATAATCAAGTCCAGGCAAAATAAAAAAAGTAGAAAAAGTTGGGTAAACACTCTGAAGATAGTATTTTATTTAAAATATGAACATGTGTACATTGTCTGGTGTACTGATCAGGTTGGCAATAACAAACATTTCTGGTAATAAATGTCGCGTTTCCAGGTGTGCTAGGACACTTCATCCCAGCCTGCCGATTTTAATATATTTGTCTGGATACATAGAAAGATGAGTCTTTAAAAACTGAATTTTTATGTGTACACCAATGAAGTTTTAAAACATAATCTCGGTAAATCTTCAAAAAAACATTGCCCTTGACCTCCACAATAATGACAAGAAGTTGTGAATGTGGACTTTAACTTCGACATCTTACCAGAACGATTAAAATTTGGCTGAATATCATCAAGTATTATCTACTAGCTCCACGTTCTACTGGTTAGCAACTTTTATTGATTGAAAAGTAGGAGTTTTAGGAGTAAATTCCCATCAGGCCTTGTTATGGAAAAAATGATTTTGCAAATCTCTTATAGCAACAGAACCTCCAAAATGACCCACGAGGACATTTCGGAATCCCTTAAAATCAGATGGATGTAACCAATGAATACTGGTGGATGATAAACAAGCAGGTAAGCACAATGAATTCCTTATATGTTTATTATACTTTCCAAGGTTTCTATAAAGTTCAACATCCAAGAAATAACAAACTTAATAGTGTATCAACTTTCTACCGTGTGAAAGCAGGTTATTCTCAAACGCCATTTTAAAACGAAGGATGGGTGTGTGAACAATATTACATTAGCTCTTAGTTACTTAAAACTTCATTGGATAGCATTTCTTACTACGTCGATCTATCTGAGCTGACGAGAGCTAATTTGAGTGCCATCTGTAAAGTTAATTTGTTAAGTATTACAAGATATACTATTTTATCACATGCGCTGGAAGGATAACCTGAGCGATTTCAGAAGGTAGGCCATCCTTTTTCAATAGACTGTCTGTACCCTTCCCACAAGATTTACCGCAACTCAAATTTTAATGTAGTAAATCTACAGATTTACTGTTGAGCCACTGGAGGGGATGTGGGGTGGGCAGAGAAGAGAGGAAATAGATCTTGAAAAGTATTTCATTCTGTAATGTATAACAATTTGTTTTGTTCCACAGGTAAGGAAAACAATTAAAACTTGGATTCCTCAAACAAAACGAGGTGTTATACAGAAGAAAGCGCCACTTTCCTAAAGTGGTTAGATTATCTGGCTAATTATTTTGTGGTTCATCAAATTTTGCATCTTATGTATCACGAAAACACTACTTTAAGATGGCTTTATTTGGTTCTGAAATCGTAAGATAATGCCTATGACGAAAATACAGGCCCGGCAGGTGGTTAGGGCGCTTGAATCGCAGTCAGAGAGTCGCGGGTTCGAATTCCCGTCCCACCAAACATGCTCGCCCTTTCAGCCGTATAGGCGTTATAATGTGACGGTCAATCCCACTATTAGTTGGTAAAAGAGTAGCGCAAGAGTTGGCGGTGGGTGGTGATGACTAGCTGCCTCCACTCTAGTCTTTCACTGCTGAATTAGGGATGGATAGCGCAGATAGCCCTCGTGTAGCTTTGCGCGAAATTCAAACGTTAACTAAAAATGCCACTTTATGATGGTTTTATTAGGTTCTTAAATCATAGAGTAATACCTGTGACGAAAATACCACTTTATGATGGTTTCATTAAGTTCTTTACACCATAAGGTAAAACCTGTGACGAAAATACCACTTTATGATGGTTTCATTAAGTTCTTTACACCATAAGGTAAAACCTGTGACGAAAATACCACTTTATGATGGTTTCATTAAGTTCTTTACACCATAAGGTAAAACCTGTGACGAAAATACCACTTTATGATGGTTTCATTAAGTTCTTTACACCATAAGGTAAAACCTGTGACGAAAATACCACTTTATGATGGTTTCATTAAGTTCTTTACACC
>NW_013673544.1:36443-37363 GCF_000517525.1 Limulus polyphemus
AAACATAAATAGCTTCTGATACAGCTTTACGTATCTGAAACATAAATAGTTACTGATACAGCTTTACGTATCCCAAACATAAATAGTTTCTGATACAGCTTTACGTATCCGAAACATAAATAGCTTCTGATACAGCTTTACGTATCTGAAACATAAATAGTTACTGATACAGCTTTACGTATCCCAAACATAAATAGCTTCTGATACAGCTTTACGTATCCGAAACATAAATAGCTTCTGATACAGCTTTACGTATCTGAAACATAAATAGTTACTGATACAGCTTTACGTATCCCAAACATAAATAGCTTCTGATACAGCTTTACGTATCCGAAACATAAATAGTTACTGATACAGCTTTGCGTATCCGAAACATAAATAGCTTCTGATACAGCTTTACGTATCCGAAACATAAATAGTTACTGATACAGCTTTACGTATCCGAAACATAAATAGCTTCTGATACAGCTTTACGTATCCGAAACATAAATAGCTTCTGATACAGCTTTACGTATCCGAAACATAAATAGCTTCTGATACAGCTTTACGTATCCGAAACATAAATAGCTTCTGATACAGCTTTGCGTATCCGAAACATAAATAGTTACTGATACAGCTTTACGTATCTGAAACATAAATAGTTTCTGATACAGCTTTACGTGTCCGAAACATTAATAGTTACTGATACAGCTTTACGTATCCGAAACATAAATAGCTTCTGATACAGCTTTGCGTATCCGAAACATAAATAGTTTCTGATACAGCTTTACGTATCCGAAACATAAATAGTTACTGATACAGCTTTACGTATCCGAAACATAAATAGCTTCTGATACAGCTTTACGTATCCGAAACATAAATAGCTTCTGATACAGCTTTACGTATCCGAAACATAAATAGCTTCTGATACAGCTTTACGT
>NW_013673545.1:0-8312 GCF_000517525.1 Limulus polyphemus
AAATGTTTAATAATCGTTTGTGTTTGTAGTTATTAGAATGACATATTTCAGGTATCATGCTGGTCCCGCTGCTTTGTCACGTGTTTCATTATCGTTTCTGTTTCCATTTATTAGAATGATATGTTTCAGAGCAACATGCTAGTCCTGCTGTTTTGTTACTCGTTTCACCATCATTTCTGTTTCTAGTTATTATAATGAGATTCTTCAGGGCAACATGCTGGTCCCGCTGCTTTTTCACGTGTTTCATTATCGTTTCTGTTTCTAGTTATTAAACAGTTATTTCAGGACAAAATGCTTGTCCTGCTATTTTATTACATTTTTAATAATCGTTTGTGTTTGTAGTTATTAGAATAACATATTTGAGTGCAACATCCTGGTCCTTTTGTTTTATTACGTGTTTTATCATCATTTCTGCTTCCAGTTACTAAACTGAGCTATTTCAGGGCAACATGCTTGTTCTGCTGTTTTGTTACTCGTTTCACCATCGTTTGTGTTTCTAGTTATTAGAATAATATATTTTAGGACAACTTCCTGGTCCTGCTGTTATATTACATGTTTCAGCATCGTTTGTAACAAAACAGCAGAACAAGCATGTTGCCCCGGAATATCTCGGTTTAGTAACTAGAAACACTCGTTTCACCATCGTTTGGATTGGTGATTTTGATTGGTTATGTTTTATGTTTTGTTGTATAACATTCACCATAGAGAGTATTACTGTTTTACCCTGAGCGAATTATGTAAGTAATATATATATATATATATTTACCACAAACACATCTTTAAAGATACTCAAGACAGTCCGATAGTAGCTTCAGCTCTCAAGCAGCATGTTTATTTATTTCTAAACTTGGACCTCAATACATCATATAACTTCTCATGGAACACTAAAATCAAGGTGTAAAGCTTGATAGACCATGTAGATACACAAATGAAATAACAATAACCTGTGAGATTTTCTTGACAATAGTTAACCACGTCTCTGAAAGAGAGTTAGTACTTAATAACAAGTTGAACAAATGCAAGTGAAGCACACTACTTGGATTTAAATAGAAATAAAACAGTATATTTTAAGTTATGAATTTCCAATTTCCCAGCACAAATACCAAAGAGAAAATATGTAATAACGTAATAACGATTATACCTGCCGTAGCTCATTAGATTTGCTAGAATTTGATATATTTTGTAGAGAGAGCTAGAGCACTAACACATAATCCTTCTCTTTCTACAGTTGGCCCGGCATGGCCAGGTGGTTAAGGCGCTCGACTCACAATCTGAGGGTCGCGGGATCGAATCCCCGTCACACCAAACATGCTCGCCCTTTAAGCCGTGAGGGCGTTATAATGTGACGGTCAATTTCGTTGGTAAAAAAGTAGCCCAAGAGTTGACGGTGGGTGGTGATGACTAGCTGCCTTCCCTCTACACTGCTAAATTAGGGACGGCTAGCGCAGATAGCCCTCGTGTAGCTTTGCGCGAAATTCAAAAAACAAACAGTTTCTACAGTTACGCACAATATTTCTTAAATTTCCTGTTAAACACAATTTATTTTCAACTAAAATGAATAATAATTCGTCACTTTCATACAATCTTTAATAAGGATATTATTAAAAATATTTTAGTCTATATATATATATATATATAATAGGTTCACTCTAGCAGGACCACCTTAAATACACCCGTGAATGAAAACAAGAAGACCTTGTCCAGTTACACAAGAGGTTACACAGACACAGGATGTTCTGTGAATATCCTGCCAGAATTTGATGGATACCAAATAAAACGGGAGTTTATATGTGTTTATGTGATTTATAGTATTAAATTTAAATAAGTTACTATGTATTTTAGTTATTTATAGTACTAGACAGATTAATATGTAACATAAATATGTAAATAGTAAAAACTACATTGGCCAAATGTGATAAACTTTACATGTGACACTCCTGTCTCAGTGCTAAGTAGGCCTAGCCTCTAGAGGTGTTTTTAGGTTAAAGACCGAAAACACCGCTAAACGCAAGAGAACAAATAATGACCTGTGGAGAGAGAGAGGTCATAGAGGTTTATTGTGGTTTGTCCGTTGCTTATAATTTACACCAGTTAGTATTCATTGTAATTTGTATTGAAATAATTTAGCAACTCTTACAGTAGAAGTTATTGCATGATTGTTATGTGTCTCGTAATCGTTTGTATTATCAGTCAATAGAACAAGATATTTCATGTTCGTTCAGCTCTTTATTTACGGGTCCGACTGTAAATCTGCAGCACGAGATATTTCAATAAAATAACGTTAACCAGTTCTCCAGCACCTGGTATTTCAGAAGAATTACATTAACCAGTTCTCCAGCACTAGGTATTTCAGTAGTATTACGTTAGCCAGTTCTTTAGCACGAGGTATTTCAATGGAATAACGTTAGCCAGTTATTGAGCAGTAGGTATTTCAGTAGAATAACGTTAACTAGTTCACCAGTACGAGTTGTTTAAATAGAATAACGTTAACGAGTTCTCCAGTAAGAGATATATCTGTACAATAACGTTAACCAGTCCTCGGGCACGAGGTTTTTTTAATAGAACAAAGTTAACCAGTTCACCAGCACGAGGTATTTCAGTAGAATAACGTTAACCAGTTCACCAGCACGAGGTATTTCAGTAGAATAACGTTAACTCGTTCTACAGAAACAGGTATTTTAGTACAATAACGTTAACCAGTTCTCCAGTAGGAGGTATTTCAGTGGAATAACGTTAATTAATTTACCAGCACGAGATATTTCAGTAGAATATCGTTAATCAGTTATCCAGTAGGAGGTATTTCTCTAGAATAATGTTAACCAGTTCTCCAGCACGAGGTTTTTCAGTATAATAACGTTAACTAGTTCTCCAGCACGGGGTATTCTAGTATAATAACGTTAACCAGTTCTAAAGCACAAATATTTCAGTATAATAACGATAATCATTTCTCCAGCAATAGGTATTTCAGTAGAATAACGTTAACCAGTTCTACAGTAACAGATATTTTAGTAGAATAACGTTAACCAGTTCTATAGTAACAGATATTTTAGTAGAATAACGTTAACCAGTTCTATAGTAACAGATATTTTAGTAGAATAACGTTAACCAGTTCACCAGTACGAGTTATTTCAATAGAATAATGTTAATTAGTTGTGCAGCAAGAGATATTTCAGTAGAATAACGTTAACCAGTCCTCGGGCACTAGGTTTTTTAATAGAACAAAGTTAACCAGTTCACCAGTACGAGGTATTTCAGTAGAATAACGTTAACCAGTTCACTAGCAAGAGGTATTTAAATAGCATGACGTTAACTAATTCACCAGCAATAGGTATTTCAGTAGAATAACGTTAACCACTTCTCCAGCACGAGGTATTTTAATTAAATAAGGTTAAACAGTTCTCTAGAAGGAGGTATTTCAGCAAAATAACGCCAACCAGTTCTGTAGCACGAGATATTTCAATAGAACAGCATCGGTCAGTTCACTAGCACGAGGTATTTCGCTAGAATAATATTAAACAGTTCTCCATCACGAGGTATTTCAATAGAATAATGTTAACCAGTTCTTCATCACGACGTATTTTAATAGAATAACGTTGAATAGTCTGCAGCAAGTGGTATTTCAGTAGAATATCGTTAACCAGTTCACCACTACTAGGTATTTTAGTAGAATATCGTTATCTAGCTCACCAGCACGAGATATTTCAGTAGAATAACATTAACCAGTTTTTCAGCAAGTGATATTTCAGTAGAATAACGTTAAACAGTCTTCGAGAACGAGATTTGCCAATAAAACACCGTTAACCAGTTCAGAAGCTAGAGGTATTTCACTAATATAACATTAATCAGTTCTTGAGCAGGAGGCATTTCAGTATAATAACGTTAACCAGTTCTCCAGTACGAGGTATTTCAGTAGAAAACGTTAACCAGTTCACCAGCATGAAATATTTCAGTAATATAACGTTAATCAGTCCTAGAACAGGGGATATTGAACTAGAATAACGTTATAACTAATTCTCCAGCATGATCTATTTTAGCAAAATAACGTCATCCATTTCTTGAGTACGATGTATTTTAGTAGAATAATGTTAGCCAGTTATCTAGCAGGAGGTATTTCAGTAGAATAAGGTTAATCAGATATTCGGAGAAACAACGTTAACCAGTCCTGCATAAAGAGGTATTTCAGTAGAATAAGGTTAATTAGATATTCGGAGAAATAACGTTCACCAGTCCTGCATAAGGAGGTATTTCAGTAGAATAAGGTTAATCAGATATTCGGAGAAATAACGTTCACCAGTCCTGCATAAGGAGGTATTTCAGTAGAATAAGGTTAATCAGATATTCGGAGAAATAACGTTAACCAGTCCTGCATAAGGAGGTATTTCAGTAGAATAACGTTAACCCAATATTCAGAGGAATGATGGAATAGCTGTCAATTGTTTTCCATCAGCTTCAGTTATTCTAAGTTTATCAAAGTTTTCTTGACCTTGTCATACCATCCATCTACTTTTTCTTTCTCTTGGTAAGTGACGTTTTCTTTTTTGCACTGTTTCTGAACTATTTTTCGTTTTATTCAGAATTTTTATTCATCAATTATTTCATAGATGGTGTTAAATTGATGCTGTAAGCATGCTACCTTTTAATTCGAATGTTAACCAATACCTGCTTTAATCTATAATGGTATTGAAAGAAATTACTGTGAATATGATAATTAACCTTTAAAAAATAACACAAAATCTTAATTCGACTGAGATTTGAACGAGATAGTTTGAAAGGAGAGTTGAACACTGTAACTAACGTAGCTACCTTGAGAGCTAGGTTTTGAAATCCAATGTTCATGAATATTAATTTAAGTTATAATGGTATTTATGTTTTACGAATATTAAAAGAGTTCGCTATAAACACGATCACTTATTATATATAACCCGAACTGTAGTAATATTTGAACGTGAAAATTCTGCTTGAGTCCCAGGCGCTATAACCAATGAGGTAATTTGAGCGTTACCAACAGACCGTGGCTTATATGTATGTATATTTATACACTAGCTTTGCCTGACTCGTGAAAACAAATATTAGTATCATTCCAAAGTTTGTGACTTTTATATAAATTTACGAAAATCATATCAAACTGTTATATTTTTTTAGTTTTCAGTTTATTCTTCAATTTATGACTATACCACAAATACATCGGTATTTTACACCTATCAGAACGTATTTTTCTAATTACGTCATATAACCTCTGAGATTTTATGTAGGGTCTGGAATCTTTATAGTAAGTGTGTGTGATTCGTTGATGATAAATTTCAACGATAAACAAACAGCACACGATCCACTTGTTTTACAATAATATATTAAAATAAGTCAAATCTATATACAAATGTTCTTTATACTGTTGATTACCACAGTTGTATCCAGAGCTTTAAATAATCGTCTCTTTAGAACAATGGTCATTTCAGGCCAGTTTTTGTTTATTTTATTAACATTACAAACCCAGGTATAATTTTTTAAAAAGATAAAAAACCTAAAAACAAACATTTATGTTTTTAACACTTACCATTAAAGCGAAGGATGTGGTTGTTTTTTCTGGCACGATTGAGCAATATGTGGTACCATTTTTGTCAATTTTAAAGAAAGAAAATACTGGCGAGTCTATGTAAGTAGAGGGTGAGTCTATAAGTATGGAGAGTAGTTTTTATATGTACACGTGGAAAGCTCAGATAAAGCTTTTAACAAATTTTATGATTTTATATAAATAATTGTGTCGTGTACCATTTACATTAGCTCCACGTACCACAGTTTGAGAATCCCTTCTTTAGAACACAATTGATATAACCGAAAAATTACGGTTTAAACGCCGAAAGAAGATGAAGCACTCAAACCAATAGACAAGGTTTATCTTAAAAATTCTATCACAAAGTTTAAGTCTAAAAATTAATTTCAAGTACCATCATTAGTTAAGACTAATAGTAATGCGTTTGGAAACAATATTCTTCTTTTTTGTTTTTACTAATTTTGAATACTTTTGCTTTAAGACGATTATGTTTCATTTGAACAGTAACGTATTTAAATGAATGAAATCTGCTGTGTAATATATGCGGAAATAAATTTTCTCTAAGGTTTTTAATTAACACTGTTGTATTTCAGTCAACGGTTTAGAATTCTGAGAACAAGTTCGAACAACAGTACTGACTCACGTATTTAATTTCGTTTCACCATTCTACGAGTAGGTATCGTCACAGCGTGTTGTAATAGCGGGACATTGGTTCCTGTTAATTATTTATCTGAGTACAAAGTCATTTATTTCGAAACTAAAAACGAGTCTCGGCCACTTCCTACAGAGAACCGGTCGCAACAAAACACGTGGCTAACGATTAGTTATTGCAAACCTGCTTTGACTGTATTGCTGAAAAAGTTGTGAACGTGAATCTGTTCTCTCCTTCCTGTGCCTGTTTACCTTTGTACAACTTGACTTTATGCCAGGCTAGCCTGGAGGCCCAAGGTCAAATGTAGAATAATGAGTTTATGTACACACTTCATACCCACCTGACATCAAAGTTTCTAGAAGCGTCATGATTCAAGTAAACCACGTGACTACCAGTTACCATAAAAGAGCACGAGATTGAGAGTTCAGAAGTCTCTGTGTTTGTTACTTATGGGTTTACAGTTCTGATTACTAGGTAGGTCTTCCATTATTTTTGCTATAGCAAGTAATTAACTGGTCTTAATTATTTTAAAGTAAATGAGAGGGAACGTTTACCAACTACGTAGCTTTATCGTATGTGAGAGAGAGAGAGAGCTGTTTTAAGGTAAATTTACTGAAAATGACATCTATATAACTTTAACTGATATACTGTGTTGTTTATTTGGTCACAACGTGATAGTTGGTTTATACGGACAGGACTGCTATATGATACTAGACCACCCGTGACTCGTTGGGTCACCCACTATTCAATTCAATATTGCACCGAATTGAAGGTTTATTTTGAGATATTTCAATCCATTCGTGTTATTCATAATTCGAGAAAAGATATTTGATTGTTGATCGGGAGTAAAAGGAAAGACCATTTCATTTTCGTAGAAGATGGGAACATTGACAAGGAAATAGATTTGAACGAAGTTTCGTAAAGAGCGCGAACGGTAGTGTGATTTAAAATTACTCATGCTAGAAATTTTCATAAAAGTGACCCGAAAAACGGCGCTAACTCGGTAACCCGTGGCACGAATTTAACGAAACTTGTTTTATTTTGTTTCTATTCTCATTTCATTACAAATATGGCGCTATTATACGCCGTTTTTGCTGTATTTAATTACAGACAAGCAAAACAAAAAAAACAAAAAAAAAAAAAAACAAATCTCAGAGTTTTAGTAGTATATAGATTGTTTATTTCGTCACAATGTGGTAATTGGTTTTAAAGACCAAATTGGTACATGATATTGTTTATTTCGTCACAACGTGATAACGAGATTTGTACAACTCTAACTGATATATAATATTATATAATTTCTTGCACCTTTATATATATCATTCAGCCGAATCTAACACTGTTGGCTAAAATTCAACCCTATTCTGTTTTTACTGAAATTAACTGTAAGGTTGTTTATCCTTGATAAATTTTATCCACTCGGGAACTAGCTTATCTGACGACGTTTTTCATTTTTGTCGGTTTTCCTTGACTTAGTTCCAAATATGTACAATACTTTCCCCTTTGAAAGATTTCCTGTTAACTTAAGGGTTAAGTTGTATCTATAATCAAGCGTCACTTTTAACTTTTTTTTTGTACTTGTTACGTAAGCACTTGCTTTCATATGACAAAAAGAAGGCTAAGATACTTGTTAACCTTCACATTAAATTATGCAGAGGAAGTTACAAAATAGTAATATATTTTTTGTTTCTAAAATCCACGAATAAATATATAGCTGGCCTCATTAAAATGAAATGTATGATTTACTAAACCCTTAGTACAAGGTATCATTAAAGCCCAAGATTTACCAGGCTTTCAGTACTGGGTATTATTAAAGCCCAAGGTTATTTTATGGAATCGTTACAGGAAGTTTTTAAGGTTGTTTATTATATGGTGCAGCCTTGTGATAGAAACTGGTTTATTTGTAACTGTGTAACTACTACATAGTTTTCACTCATAAAAGAGTTCTTAACACGATCATTCTAAGCCGTTTGTAGCAGCCGTATAATTAGGTTCTTTTTCAAATAAATGCTTACACTGTCTATCAGAGGAAAATCTTAAAATACTATTGCGTATGTACTTGTTTGTTAATTTCCCGTAGAAATTCTTCCGAGAAACTTCAGCGATACAAGT
>NW_013673545.1:9024-12919 GCF_000517525.1 Limulus polyphemus
TATGTGTATATATATATATATATATATATATAATATGACTAGCGATCAACATGCCGAGGTTAAGGTTGTGTTTTAACAAATGAAATTTATTTACAGAAAGGCCATGATGAGGACAGTGGTTGTAGCTCTGATGATGATTGCCTGTGTTCATGTTACGATCTCTGCAACTGTGGTGGATGATGAAGATGATATTAATGATAATTTGGATCCCGACAGCCAGGTAGAGCTCTTGTCTCCAGATGAAGAAGAAGGCTTTTTTTTCAGCCACGACATGAACCCATTCAAGTTTCCGGACTTTAGTGAAATGTTCAAGAATATGTTCGGTAAGATGAAAAGAAACTGAGAAGTAAAGAATTCATAAAGCACAATATTAATTTTTATGAACAATCTCTCAAGTAGAAAAGACATAGATATAAATAATACCACTTAGTATACTTATAGTCACGTAAGACAACATATTTATGGACTTGTAATGTAATAACACAGTATTATTGTAATAACGAATTTAGAATTAGAATATATATTAAAATAAGTACAAGTTTAAAATGAGAAACATATAGTTGTTGTTGATTCATTATAATAATTATAAGAATGTTCAGAAGTTAATAACATATCAAATAAGTGACCATTCTCAGTTTCTCTGTTCTAACTTTGTAACTACAAATTCTACTTAAACTGCTACTCTGTAATATCACTAACATTAGTTATAGTTGTTGCTTATTAAGTGTATTAAATCCCAATTAGTATCGTCCTCCACATGTGTAATTTCTAACTAGTTTTGCCCTCTATAAGTATAGTTTGGAAATTTGTTGTTTACTTCAGTAATATGCATCACAATCAACGATTATTAACATTGCTGGGCACATAGTTAATAAAGGTTTCGTTATTTGAATAAAATGTAATTTGTGGATGAAATATTTTTTATTACTAGTATAATTGTTCTTTAGATTTAATGAACGGAATTCAGAAGAGGATCATCGAAGAAAGCAGCAAATATCCAGTAAATTACAATGACACATTAACTGAGGACGTAGTTATTAATGGAAAGAAGTACAAGATGAAGAAGAAAGTCATCCGAAGAGGAGACAACACATCTTCAATCTTCGTCAGCGCTGTGTCCTACATTCCGGCGGAGAGGAGAAAGGTGAATGTTAGTTATATATTGTTATAGGCTGTGTTTTTGTTCTAGACGTTTCTAGAGATTTATATTGATATTTGGCCAGAGGACATTTGTTTTAATAAGATAAGCATGGCTTAACGACTGGAACTCTCTTCAAAAGTTGGAAAACTATTTTAGAGTTCTGGAAAGTGAACTACACCAGAGTAGATAATTACTGATTTTTTGAGTTTAGTAAGTAACAAATCTTGAAACACGTGTACTGGGTGATCCAACGAGTTTATTAGATATTTAGTTAGTCTGGTGCTGGAATAATGTTTGTGGTGTCAACAAATTATTAACAAGTAATTAAATTGTTATATTAGTTTCTACTGTGAACTTTGGTTAAGCTATTAGTTAAGCTAACTTGTAGAGCTTTTAGTAGAAGAAATAAAACATTTTCGTTGTCATTAGGTGGGGTAAACATCGCATACTTATTTTTACCAAATTATTCAAAAGAACATGGAAACTGTTAAAACTATATGTCTGAGCTGTGTGTTCGATGCGAGTGTTAAATTTAGTTATTTTTAGAAGCGATAGTTTATGGCAGGTTTATTTACGTAACTGTGTGCAAATCATACGATATGTAGTTCAATTGTTGTGAATTGGCGATTGTATCACTGCGTCATGTTACTATAACCTTGCAAGTTTTTCTCGTTGTTTTAATTGAGTATTATTGCATCATAATATTTCGTAGTGTGTAGAACGTTTTAGGCCTCAGTCAGGCTATAAATATGCATACAAAATGTAGTTCGAGTTAGTAAGATGTAGATAGAGAGACAGGTAGATTTAGACTGCGTGATTGTGAATTTAGTCCTAAAATAGCATATAATGGCGGTTTTAAATGCAATTATCACAGATCGCTTTGTAATAACAGAGTTGAGAAGAATAATTAGTCTTTTAAATTGTGTTCTAAAGTAATTGAACCAGCCTGTGTGGACTCTGACGTAAAGGAGACAATTATTCAAATCTCTAGATACAACTATGGTAACCAGCAGTGTAACTAACATTTGTATATGCGTTTGACTTGTTTTGATATATTATTTTAACACAAGTTGACTGTGTACTGTTTATTTATTGTTGAAATTTATTACCAACTAATCAAAGACACCTACTGTAATGAATCCATACATAAACCTGACAATTGACATTAATTATGTGTGATAACACTGTGTCATGGTCTATGTGTTATGTCTTATTCAGTATAATAGCACAGTGTCATATCTCACTCGGAGGGAAAGGTTGACATTAGTTACGTATAATAACGCCGTATCTTATATCTCACTCAATCTGCTTACGCTAAAATAAACATAGTTTAGTAACTCTATCTAAGCGAATATGATCTTTAAGTTCATTAAAAATATAATTAGTCGTTATGTAAATAAAAATAACGAAATGATATCCTTCTTATTCGTAATAATGTTCAGTAGGTCAGTGTTGTTTCTTTTACGCATAATTTGTACTTGGTGTTTTTAATGGCCTACATTTTTCTTTACAGAGGGCGCTGCTCAGCAAACTGTCGGATCTATAGGTAAGATGAATTTGATGTTACGTAAAACTGTAGACGTCTCGTAAGATGTTGTGGCTTTGTTGTTGTGAAACTGTAGACGTCTCGTAAGATGTTGTGGCTTTGTTGTTGTGAAACTGTACACGTCTCGTAAGATGTGGCTTTGTTGTTGTGAAACTGTAGACGTTTCGTAAGATGTTGTGAAACAATAGACGTCTTGTCAGATGTTGTGACTTTGTTGTTAGGTGAAAGTGCAGACGTCTTGTAAGATGTTGTAGAATATCCACCTATTGTTGTCTCCCCCACCCTTTCTGTTGTGTCTCTTCTCATTAATTGACTAATGTTGTATGCTTTCGACCTCCATTGAAGTGCACGCTTAGGCAGTTCTAAAGCACAAATAAATGTCCACTAGACCTAAATCAGGGGATTTGGCAGGTATGTGGTCTATCAGGATTGTTTTTCAAGAAAACTGCTATTGATTACGAGATGTGGCAGGACTCTCATGATCCTTCATCAACTTCTAATCCTTGTTTATTGTCTTGTTATAGCACCATAATACATTGCCAGTGACTTTCTCGATTAGAAGGTTCTTTTCGTAACCATGCCCTTTACTTTACACTGTCGGTATTGGTTCAGTTAGACTTGTTGTATGGTTTTGGAATCCGTCGCTATCCTAAATGTTCTCCTGCTCGAGATTGTTTCCACCTTCATAGAAAACATTGAATATTTCTTTCTCTGAAGCTCTGTGTCTTTCGTTTCTGCATCTTTTAAAAATCTCGCTGCACAAACATTTCTTTTCGCAAATATTGGTCACATTATCCCAAGTAGCAGATTAAGCATTACAAGCTTGGTCATCGCGGTTTACCTTTAATATGCAGGGCATATACCATTTGTAACGTAATGTAGTTCCAGAGTGTTTAAAGGACCCTCTCTTTTCGCTTCTGTTAGATCTGCTGACCACAAGAACCTAAGAATAACAGCTTATTATCGTTTCGCTTCTTTAAGTCCTGGAGATCACAAGAACTTAAGAATATTAACTTATTCTCGTTTCATTTCTGTTAGATATGTAAACCACAAGAGCTTGATTATCCGCTTATTTTCGTTTCTTTTCTCTGTTAGCTTTGAAGACCACAAGAACTGATTTTGGGTCTACGAAAAGGAGGAACCAAGACTTACCCAAATAGCCCTAATGTGATATATGAAGCAAACAACGTTTTTTATTAATAATAAAT
>NW_013673545.1:13480-14104 GCF_000517525.1 Limulus polyphemus
TGTATCTAGATGCGATTTGATAAAACGTTTATCTATCTACTTGCAAATAAACGTTTATCTACAGAAGCCTTGATAATGGTTTACTTAATTAAATTTATAGGGTTTGCCTATCCACAAGTGAAATAAAGCTATATATAGATATATAGATAGATAGAAATATATATTATCATTCTGCAGCTAAATGGCACTTTGTGTATTATAATGAAATATTTAGATATTCACACTTATCTGTATATAAGAAAAGGCTTAGCAAATGAATGATACGTTACCTATCTAAACCAGAATGACTATCGATATAAAAGCTACATTCTTGCCTTGCAAAAAGTAGTGGAAATGTTTTGAACGTTGAAAACACCTCATAGGTTGATTAACGGTGTAGAAGTAAATGCAAGTTGCAAAAAATACGTAGTTCTGAATAACGTAAATTTGGATAAAGAGCCGATTTTAGTTGGTAAACGTGTGGGAACGTGAAGTACTTAATCTGTCTGCACAATATGCTATTAAGTACAAAGTTATCTCTATGTCTAGGGATTTTACACATACTTTACTCTTAAATTCGGAAGTATTGTTAACCCTCTTTGTTACAAAAGTATGTTTACATTATCGTCTCAACCTCTTAAATCC
>NW_013673545.1:15104-20551 GCF_000517525.1 Limulus polyphemus
GGGGGTCATTGGAACTAAAATAAAATGAAGTAAAAACCACAAAAAGGGGGAAGTCAGAGACTACCGGTTAAAAGCCTTAAAAAGAAGCCATATCGTTAGTAGGCGAGATGGCAGGCATTTACCTATGATCATGGTGATTTTGAGGAATGTCGGGGAATCTCTCTATAAAGATAGCCATCAGTCACTCTAAGAGTCAGGAGTATGGCATCAGTGATGGATGACCTCCGTGAAAAAAAACCAGCAGCTCTGTGAATCACAACTAGTGGATAAACTTTGAAAAGAAGGACGTCAGCTATTTAAATGGAAAATGACTTTTCCATACTTTTACATTGGCAACACAAAAGCCACTCGGCTCTGGTTAGACTCGTTCACACCTATTACTCAGTGAAGTTGGTCCAGCATGTGGATAAGCTCTGACCTCATGTTACAGACTAGACTATAGTTCCTGGCTTGACCAGGAGGTGTAGCTGAGGAGATGAGACTGTTATGGAGCATCTTAGCTCAGTTGGTGAGTAAGATGAAAGTACTTATTTGACTGTTCTTAATGGGGGAGTATCTGAAAAGATGCCAGAAAGCTCAGGTGGTCAGCTTGAATGCTAGTGATGACCTTTTTATCATTATGACTGGGACTAAATACTACAGGCAGTCATTATATACACAATTGCTGACTGATAGGAAGTAGCGATCCTTACTTTCCAAGCTATCAAATGATGTTTATGTTGCAATGTAGGCAATACATTATGTAATATCTACAAGGTTATCACAGGTAATAAATTTGTTTGGTCGAGAAACCAATAGCTGAAAGGGCTTTATGACCCTTATTGAGCTGTTAGGTGGTGTTGTCTGACAGAATGACTGGATTATGTTTTTACGACTATCACAGCTAGATTGATCATTTGTTTTAAAAATCAATGACTGAAATGAGATAGTATTCCTTGGCTATTAGGTATTATTTCATGATTGTGTTTATACATTACATTGTATTATTTACCACTCGATTATCACAGTTAGGATGGTTGTTTGGTCTTACTTTCTGAGTATCAAGTGTGATTTAGTTTGACAAGATATGGAGACATTATTATTGTGACAACCACTTGATAATCCCAAGCTAGGAAAGTTGTTGGTTGGAGAACCAACAATGAAAAGGCTGTGCTTTCTGATCAACTGGGTGGATTTTCTTTTTAATACAGTTGTTCAATATTTCAAGAAATTCGCGTTCCCTTATCACAGTAGCAGTAGTTCTCCTGAACAGTCAATGGAGTTCTAAAGAGAAAAGACTCTGCTGTGCAATTAACTGCGTATGAATTCTCCATTTGCAACGAAGAAGTTGTATTATCCACTGGAAGAAAAGTGGATTGGGTGAGTGTGAATGAATTTCAATGGAAGAGGTTATATTTCATTGAGGCTAGATATATTTACTCTTGCTGTGATACCAACTAACATGAGTGAATCTCCTTGAGTAAGGTGATACATTGAGGTTGAAAGTCGCTCTAAACAGTGAATACACGTTTACAGTGGACTGTTATGTTTATCCATATTTGATTCTAGGTTGTATAAATGCAGAAGGCAGAACAAACCTTAATTATATCAACGGTCATTTTCCCCGAATAGGCTAGTTCACCTGAATTATAGTAGTAATTATTTATCTAGTAAAACATTGTATAATTTTACCACTCGCATATGATGGCTGCAACCATCGATGGATAGTTTATTAAAGTAGCTCATGTAGGTTATTCTGGTAACAATGTGGTATGTTGAAAGCTACTCGTGTTTGTCGCAATCTGTGGAAGCTGGAACAATGTATATATATATATATATATATACTTGTGATTATATAAGTGTGAAGTTTTACCCAACACAAAATGAGCCAGTCCTTGAGATCACAGACAAAGGAAAGCCTTTGAATGAGAATATAAGTTGATCAGGATGTTAAGACCTTGAGTTATGAAGTTAATTATGGTAATTTACCTCCCAGGCATTATTTAATATAACAAACAGCCGGTCAGTTGTTTTTAATAATGTGGTTATGAGAATGTTTCAGTTTTCACATTGAAACATTCACCAGGGAGTGGATTTTATGGAACTGATGAAAGTAGCGGATAGCCTCTTGCCATGCTTGTAGAAAATTACAGTTTGAACCATTTTTAGATATTGTTGGCAGGAATGATTCATTTGTTTTGAACTGAAATGTGAGTTTACATTCATAAACAGTATCATGTAACATTCCAAATGTAAACATGGAGTACCAAATGTTTTATTTTATTAGTTGAAAAAGTTTGGATATGTGGATTTAATATATTTCCAAAAAACACAGTTTTCTGAATATATTTTTAACATTTTCAGTATAAGGCCAGTTAAAATGGTCGAAAATTAACACCGTGTAATATGTAGCTAGTCTCCTCGGTACTGAACTTGTAGCTGAAAAAAGCGCCCCAGTGGCACAGCGGTATGTCTGCGGACTTAAAACGCTAGAAACCGGGTTTCGATACCCGTGGTGGGCAGAGCAGAGATAGCCCATTGTATAGCTTTGTGCTTAATTACAAACAAACAAATTATTTACCGGCTAACAAAACTCGCTCTCCGAAAAATTCACCAACTTTGAGTCTTAACAAATATTTATCGTAGTAAATCAGTTACTAGTTAACATGCAGGTTATTAATTGTAACTGTACTTTTGTGTTTACTGTAGGAAAGTGGAATGTTTATATATTCCACAACATTCAAGAAATATCTTGTTATTCGTCACTTCTGTGTTGTTTATCATTAGAATGCATTTCCGTCTCATGAATATTCAACAGATCAAATAAAATGAAACAACTACTCGATGTTGTTCTTGTGGTTGATAAGTTTGGTGGTTAAACTCTGTTATTAACTATCTACTTGAGTTACAAAATGAATTGAGTGAAGGGGTGGTAATATGATTTGCAGTCAAAAGAAAGAAGGTGCTGCGTTTGAGTTGCAGTGAGAGACATTCTGATCTTCCTTTCCCACATTATACATTGACATAACCATGCATATGAGAACATATTCTTACAAAGGAGGTATAAGAACTGAAATTATATCTAATAATAAAAGTTTTAAAAAAATGAATTAATCATACGCACATACAAACAACTGAATCAGTAAACCAAATGGAAAATGGCTGCCCATGTATAAAATATTTTATTGAAGATATTCTAATACTACAAACTACATGGAGAGTTAATTACACATACAAATGGTTAAAGTAAAACAACGAGTTACATAAGACAAGATTGTAGATTATCAAGAGAGAATGTGGTTTTATATTTTAACATCCACACAATCAACAAACATTAAATGAATATACTTCTGTATATTGAGTGATGATAATAAAAATAGTTTGGATAATTTTACTTCATTATTTCAACTTACCAACTTTCTGATATTAAGCACACTTCTACTTTCACTTACATACACCTCCCCCTTTCCCCAAGTTTCTTTATGCGCAACTTTAAGGAATGATGAGCGCGTGCATAACTATCAGTGTGGAATATATATTATAGTTATTGAAATGGTTATTATAAGGCGGGAACAAGTTGCCATTGAAATTAGGTTACATTTATTTGTCGAAACTAAGAGGATAACATAATAAATAATTTAAATATAGGAAAGTTGTATATCTGGGATCTGCTACTCCAGTTCTATCCAGATCTCGATAAACCGTTTAAAGTAATTAAATACTGTGTCGTAGTAGAACCGGGCAATGTAGGAAACGTCCTGTTTTAGTACAATCTCGTTCTCAATACTCCTTTGTAGTATTTCTAGACTTGATTCCCAGAATGTTTGTGTGAACGTTCCATTCAATCGCCTAAAAAGAGAAATAGTTCGACTGAGAATTGAGCATAATTACTCTTAAATCTTTTGCTAACGGACCAATTAATTCCAACACTGTTCATAAACGAAGTTTATAATATCAAAGTCTGTAAAATCTGGAGAACGTACTTTTGTTAGACTAGATGAAATTTTTAGTTGCTTCTGGAAGCTCATTTAATTAAGACTTCAACATTGTTAACACTTCTGGTAGTTCGTTTAATCAAGAGTTTAACACTATTTTTGAAGCTCACTTAGTTAGGAGTTTAATAATATTTGTTTTTATGAAAGAAAATTTAGTGTAAACATTATCAACGACTTCTGGTCAAAGCAACCTATCTACAAATATCAGAACTAAACAATGAACCTAATTTAATAAACCAGTTTAATTAGAAATATATAGAACAAAGATCAGAATGTATTGATTCATCAGTTGGATTTCTTCGTTTTAATCCCAATAATATCTTGCGGAATTCGGCCAGCTTCGGAGATGATAGGTTAGTCTTAAATACTAGCTAACTTAGGAGATGTAGGTTAGTCCTAAGTGCAAGCTAACTTAGGAGATGCAAGTTAGTCCTAAATCCAAGCCAGCTAAGGAGATGTTAGGTTAGTCCTAGATCCAAGCTAACTTAGGAGATGTAGGTTAGCCCTAAATCCAAATATTAAGCTATCGATATAGAATGATATTTGAAACAATGAATAAATTAGAAACTATACATAACATTAAGGAAAGAACAAAGTATACCTTACAATACACGTAAAACTACTTATTTCCTTCATGCATTGTACCTGATTATCTAAGCTCTAAAAAACGTGATACTAATATAAACAAACCCTTCTATAATCAACATCATGTTGTTAGCTCTTTTGATATACTGTCCTGTTTTTAGTTCCACTAAAATGTTTGAAATATGGAACTTCGACATTTACTCACTAGATTTCCATTCAACTGTTTATAATATGGAATTTCGACATTTACCTACAAGACTTCCATTCAATTGTTTATAATATGGAATTTCGACATTTACCTACAAGACTTCCATTCAATTGTTTAGAATATGGAACTTCGACATTTACTCACTAGACTTCCATTTAAATTATTTGAAATATGTAATTTCGACATTTTATCACTAGACTTCAACTATATTTATTAAAATATGGAATTTCGGCATTTACTTATTAGACTTTCACTAAATTGTATAAAATATAAAATTTCGACATTTACCTACTAGACTTCCATAAAAGTGTTTAAAATTTGGAATTTCGATATTTACTTACAAGACTTCCACTAAATTGTTTAAATTATAGAATTTCGACATTTACCTATTAGACTTCCATTAAATTGTTTGTAATATGAAATTTCGATATTTACCTTACTTCTTTAAATTATAGAATTTCGACATTTACCTACTAGACTTCCATTATTTAAAATGTGGAATTTTGACTTTTACTTATTGTAAGTACACTATATTTATTAAAATATGGAATTTTGACTTTTACTTACTATACTTCCAGTAAATTGTTTGAAATATGAAATTTCAACATTTGTTTATGAGACTTCAACTAAATCATTTGAAATATTGAATTACAATTACTTACTAGACTTCAACTAAATTG
>NW_013673545.1:21445-34589 GCF_000517525.1 Limulus polyphemus
TTACTAGACTTCAACTAAATTGTTTGAAATATTTAATTACAATATTTACTTAATAACTTCCACTAAATCATTTGAAATATTGAATTACAATTACTTACTAGACTTCAACTAAATTGTTTGAAATATTTAATTACAATATTTACTTAATAACTTCCACTAAATCATTTGAAATATTAAATTACAATTACTTACTAGACTTCAACTAAATTGTTTGAAATATTGAATTACAATATTTACTTAATAACTTCCACTAAATTGTTGAAAATATATATTGTAAAGAGATAATACGATTTATTTGTCACGTGCTTGCTGCTGTAAGAAATCATCTGAGACACTGAAGAAATATAATAGTTTTAAATAAGTAGGTTAACAGGTAATGTGCTTCACTGTTTCCATTTTAACTAGTGATTATTTTCTAATGTTACTTTCTACAAGACAATAGTACAAGAAACTGTTTCACTCATAAATGTTACAACTTCTACAAGAAACTGTTTCACTCATAAATGTTACAACTTCTACAAGAAACTGTTTCACTCATAAATGTTACAACTTCTACAAGAAATTACTGCATTGGTAACTGTGAAAACTTCTACAAGAAATTACTGCATTGGTAACTGTGAAAACTTCTACAAGAAATTACTGCATTGGTAACTGTGAAAACTTCTACAAGAAATTACTGCATTAGTAACTGTGAAACTTTACAAGAAATTACTGCATTGGTAACTGTGACAACTTCTACAAGAAATTACTGCATTGGTAACTGTGAAAACTTCTACAAGAAATTACTGCATTGGTAACTGTGAAAACTTCTACAAGAAGTTACTGCATTGGTAACTGTGACAACTTCTACAAGACATTACTGCATTGGTAACTGTGAAAACTTCTACAAGAAATTACTGCATTAGTAACTGTGAAACTTTACAAGAAATTACTGCATTAGTAACTGTGAAACTTCTACAAGAAATTACTGCATTGGTAACTGTGAAAACTTCTACAAGAAATTACTGCATTGGTAACTGTGAAAACTTCTACAAGAAATTACTGCATTGGTAACTGTGAAAACTTCTACAAGAAATTACTGCATTGGTAACTGTGAAAACTTCTACAAGAAATTACTGCATTGGTAACTGTGAAAACTTCTACAAGAAATTATTGCATTGGTAACTGTGACAACTTCTAGAAGAAATTACTGCAGTGGTAACTGTGACAATTTCTACAAAAAATTACTGCAGTGGTAACAGTTACACCTTCTACAAGATATTATTGCAGTGATTGCAGTGAGAATTATGACAAAACTATCACAATGTTTGTAATTGGTATATGTTACGGTTTCTAAGAGGACCCACAAATTTTTGCAATTGGAGTAACACACTTGAAGAAGAATCACTCTTATTCTAAAAGCACAACACAAAGAGGGGTAAATTTAAGAACAACAGACCTGACAGCATAAACTCGAGGAGGCTCTTTTTCAAGAAATAGTGCATGGTCTGTAGGAGCAGGTGGATCATTCTCAATTCCCTTTGGGATTAGAAAGGAGATTGTGTATTTTGTGGAACAATTCTCAGATCTACAGCTTTCTATCTTGGTTCGAATTGGCATTGTGGTATTGATAAACAAATCTGAAATAAAAACCAGAACTCAGTAACTCTCTAACATGTTTACTGTCTCAAGCATTAGCAAGTACGTAAAGGATGTTATCCACTTACTCTTGGAGTTATAACCTTGTATATAACGTCCCAGTTGATATAAAACTGACGATTCTGCTTTAGACAAGGACGAACCTTCTACAGTAACGCTTACCCATGTTGTTGCTGAATACTTTCGCTCTTCATATTCCTGGAAAAAAAGACACATCCTAATCAGGTGACAATGTACATTGAGTTGGCTTATAACTTAATCTTCATGATTTGCTCAATATGTATAAAATGACAATAATTAGACTTAAAAACGAATGGCTAATAACTAATAGTTTTAAGACCTGTAATTTAAATATGTAATACTCAACTGATGATTGTTGATCACTCACTAGAATGACAACTTGCTTGTCGTTTGGATATGTAATTCTCAATTGATGATTGGCTGTCTATCACTATCATGACAACTTGCCTGTCATTTGAATATGTAATTCTCAACAGATGATTGGCTGTCTCTCACTACCATGACCACTTGCCTGTCGTTTGAATATGTAATTTTCAACTTATGATTGGATGTCACTCGCTACCATGACAACTTGCCTGATATTCAGATATGCAATAGTCAACTGATTTTTTATCATATATTAAGCTGAATCAGAATGTATTGGTTAGTTGCCTAACATACGATGTTCTACATTTTTACCTGATATTTGGTTAACACACAATTCTTCAGATATCATATTGATATTTGACAGATATATATTACCTGATGTTTGGCTAACACCTGATTCTCTGGTTATCATCTTGATATTTGGCTAATACAAATTACCTGATGTTCAGCTAACACCTCATATTCTAGACATTCCACATACTGATCATCACAAGAAAGAGAAACTGCAAACTAGAAAATGAAATAAAAATATGAAAATTCAAAGAAAAAATTTCAGTTGGAAACAACAGTTAATATTTCAGTCATTACTTAACACTGCCAAAAAAAAAAAGAAAAAATTCAAGAGAACTAAATTCTAATGATGCCCAAGTAAGGAGCACAACATGTAGCTTATACATTAAAATTATATTTCTTAAACCTTCATTATTGAACGTATTTTAAAATGTGAAAATAAAGGTATTACATGAGCTGTAGAGGTTCCGTATCAAAGGAATCTTACGAATTATGATATGATTTATATTTTCAGAAAGCTACACCAATTTTACAAAGTTTCATTTTGTGATCACTAGTAAAGGACTTGTTGTTTGTCCATAAAACACACGAGCTCCCCAGTAAAGAACCTGTGCTTGTGCAGAAAACACTCGAGCTCCCCAGTATAGAACCTGTGGTTTGTCCATAAACACTCGAGTTACCCAGTATAGAACCTGTGGTTTGTCCACAAAACACTCGAGTTCCCCAGTATAGAACCTGTGGTTTGTCCATAAAACACACGAGCTCCCCAGTAAAGAACCTGTGCTTGTGCATAAAACACTCGAGTTCTCCAGTAAAGAACCTATGGTTTGTCCACAAAACACTCGAGGTCCCCAGTATAGAACCTGTGCTTGTGCATAAACACTCGAGTTCCCCAATATAGAACCTGTGGTTTGTCCATCAAACACTGGAGGTCCACAGTATAGAACCTGTGCTTGTGCATAAACACTCGAGTTCCCCAGTATAGAACCTGTGGTTTGTCCATAAAACACACGAGCTCCCCAGTAAAGAACCTGTGCTTGTGCATAAAACACTCGAGTTCTCCAGTAAAGAACCTGTGGTTTGTCCATAAACACTCGAGTTCCCCAGTATAGAACCTGTGGTTTGTCCATAAACACTCGAGTTCCCCAGTATGGAACCTGTGGTTTGTCCATAAACATTCGAGTTCCCCAGTATAGAAGCTGTGGTTTGTCCATAAACACTCGAGTTCCCCAGTATAGAAGCTGTGGTTTGTCCATAAACACTCGAGTTCCCCAGTATAGAAGCTGTGGTTTGTCCACAAAACACTTGAGGTCCCCAGTATGGAACCTGTGATTTGTCCATAAACACTCGACTTCCCCAGTATAGAACCAATGATTTGTGGTTTGTCCATAAACACTTGAGTTCCACAGTACAGAACCTGTGGTTTGTCCATAAGTCAGTAAAATATTTGTATTTTGTTGATAAAACACTCTATGCTCCCCAGTAAAAGAGAGTGAACTAAATCATAGAATACATACATTTGAAACAAACATAGAGATATTACATATCATGGATAAAACGATAAGAAGACTTAACGAACACAACAAGCTACATTTTCTTTTTTACCTGGGCAGCCAGTACGAAGAGCAGAGAAACCTTCATTTTCCAGGTAATCCTGCAGACAGACAATGGTAGCAGAGAATGAGTAACTGAATATTCAGTAAAAGTATATTTTATCACACTGAATACAGACTTGCTAAAGTTGCGGAAAAATGAAATATTCACATTATTAATAAAAATTATACACCTTTGTAACACTTTTTTAGCTTTTACAGTACAACTAATTCACGGATTTTATTCGTTTGTTATACAATACCGATTAAAGTGTACAACTTCATGTTCTGGCAAGCGTATAAACAATGGCAAGCAGAGGTTTACTTATTTAGAAGACTAGTTAATAGTTGACAACTCGTACCTTGCTGAAGTTCTGTTAACTTACTAACGAACTGTTATTGAGCTGATTCTTGTGTCAAAATCGTTTCACTGAAAGATGTAAATTTTTTTTGTAGCCAACAGAAGGTATAGGAAAGCTGAAAACATCATAATTTAACTTATAAAAATAAAATAAAAAGAGCTAATTGCAACTTATAAGAATTATTTTTATATACTAACGAGGTACCGGCAGGCTTGAAACGCATCGCCTTTACATTTGATTCACAGTCATTTGGCAGTGAAATGCAACAAGGAATAGCTTATGGCTAAAAGTTAAATGTCGTAGATCTCCACCTTTAAGAAGCAAACTTATTTGTATCAGCGTAGGTGGAAGACAAGCAGCATCCTTGAAGTATTGAATGGTGCTGTAGCTCTGTGGGATCGAGAGGGTCACCTTCGTGTGTACATCATCGCTCTTATTCTTCAAATGCAGATTATCTCCCGTGTTAGATCTATGGAAGTGTAATCATGTCTCTAATATGAAACAAGTTATATAGAACGAAGATTTTATCATTAGCTGAAAGCTGTCTGACCTTATACTTACCGCTCCTTTACAATAGTACACCTCAAGTAATGATTCTCTAATTAATTAGGAAAACACAGTAGCCACATTAAATAATCAGTTTGATAACAAGCTGTTATGTGGGGGAGGTGATCCAGGGTTCGATTCTCTCGGAGGACACATCAGAGAGTCCGATGAGGCTTTGCTCTATTATACATTTAAACAAATTTCTAGATTCTACACAATTCCGAACCAAGTGTTTATTTCAACTTATAAACGTTATTCCTACTTTTATCCTTTATCTTTAGTAAAACAGTTAGGTATAATTTCTATAGGAACACACTTGTCTTACAGTTTAGCATAATTAAAGGTAACTTGATTCAAGTTATTCTGTACAACTTTAACATCTACAGTACAACTTAGAGATATCATTTTCTCTTATTAAAACATGTTACCGAGACAGTGAACGTTTTACTACCCACTTTCTCTTATTAAAACATGTTACGGAGACAGTGAACGTTTTACTACCCACTTTCTATTATTAAAACATGGTACCTAAACAGTAAACGTTTTACTACCTACTTTCTATTATTAAAACATGGTACCTAGACAACGAACGTTTTACTACCAACTTTCTATTATTAAAACATGGTACCGAGACAGTGAACGTTTTACTACCTACTTTCTATTATTAAACCATGGTACCGAGACAGTGGACGTTTTACTACCCACTTTCTATTATTAAAACATGGTACCGAGACAACGAACGTTTTACTACCTACTTTCTATTATTAAAACATGGTACCTAAACAGTGGAAACGTTTTATTACCCACTTTCTATTATTAAAACATGGTACCGAGACAACGAACGTTTTATTACCCACTTTCTATTATTTAAACATGGTACCGAGACAGTGGACGTTTTACTACCTACTTTCTATTATTAAAACATGGTACCGAGACAACGAACGTTTTACTACCTACTTTCTATTATTAAAACATGGTACCGAGACAACGAACGTTTTACTACCTACTTTCTATTATTAAACCATGGTACCGAGACAGTGGACGTTTTACTACCCACTTTCTATTATTAAAACATGGTACCTAGACAACGAACGATTTACTACCCAATTTCTATTATTAAAACATGGTACCCAAACAGTGAACGTCTTACTACCCACTTTCTATTATTAAAACATGGTACCCAAACAGTGAACGTTTTACCACCTACTTTCTATTATCAAAATCTGGTACTTAGACTATGAAAATTTTCTTACTCACTTTATATTATTAAATAGTGAACGTTTTACAATATACTTTCCATTATTAAAATCCGGTACCTAGATAGTATTTGTTTGTTTTTTGAATTTCGCACAAAGCTACACGAGGACTATTTGCCCTAATTTAGCAGTGTAAGACTAGAAGGAAGGCAGCTATTCGTCGCCACCCACCGCCAACTCTTGGGCTACTTTTTACCAACGAATAGTGGGATTGACCGTCACATTATAACGCCGCTACGGCTAAAAGGGCAAGCGTGTTTGGTGTGACGGGGATTCGAACCCGCGACCCTCAGATTGCGAGTCGAGCGCCCTAACCACGCCCCAGCCCCTAGATAGTGAACGGTACCCCGACATTGAGTTTCTATAGTAAAGTTTGCAAAGCATCTTGGATTCCTAGCATGGTGGAAGGAACTTAAGGAACCTTATAGAAATACACTTATAAAAAGCATACTTACAGTTTGAAACCACTATCTTGGATCACGAATAGACTCCTGCACTAAACAACATAGCTCTTCAGTATATATACACACACACAGCGATGCCATGAGCCGACCTTGAATCTCGTCTTCTTCATTTTGTACCAGAACGTGTTTCCTAACTAGGAAGTCTTTACAGAGTTCTGCCGTTTTGTAACGTAAATTAGAAGGTTATTTGGTTAAAAAAACAAGTCAGGGACGTGTCTAAAAAAAAAGACATACCGGTTAATGACCTTCATTGTCCAGATTAACTAGGAAGACCTGAACTCCAAAAGTCAATGTCCTGCGATAGCCTCACGACAGGTTGACTCGGTCAGGTCTGCACGTAATGACAAGGATTTGGTATGAGTTTTTATAAACATATGTAAACTTTACAGAACGTTCAATATAAGTGGCCTTCCATACTTGAACCTGATGTAATTTTCGTTGAAATTACGGCAGTATTTAGTTTTAAAATATTATAAATTTGTAACATTTCGGTGATTGTCAAAATAAATCCTTACGTCATTTAAGAGCCCAAAGTGTGGACCACTGAACTTCTGAGGCAGAGTTGTTTAGTTGTGTTTGAAAATTATTTATTAACATAAAAGGACGAATAATTACAGGCGTGTTTTAACATGTAAGGACGAATGATTACAGACACGTTTTAACATGTAAGGACGAATTATTACAGACACGTTTTAACATGTATAGACGAATTCTTACAGACATGTACTAACATGTATGGACGAATAATTACAGACATGTTCTAACTTGTATGGACGAATAATTACAGACATGTTCTAACAAGTGAGGACAAATAATTACAGACATGTTCTAACTTGTATGGACGAATAATTACAGACATGTTCTAACAAGTAAGGACGAATATTAGGATACACTCTGCTGTATGAAGTTATCCAACTTTAACACTGATACAGGAATTATTTAGTTTTTGGTTAAACTCTGCTATATGAAGTTAACCAACTTTAACTCTGAATTAGGGATTATGTAGTATTAGGTTAAGCTCTGCTTATGATGACATTACGTCGTGTGCAGGTTAAAAATGTACGCGGAGAACAGAATGTATAACAGTTGAGATAGGTGACAATTTTGGAGTCCGTGTATGGAGGACAGCTGTGATACGTGACAACTTTAGAGACTGTGTATGGAGGACAGCTGTGATACGTGACAACTTTAGATACAGCGTATGGAGGACAGCTGTGATACGTAACAACTTCAGAGACAGTGTATGGAGGACAGCTGTGATACGTGACAACTTTAGAGACAGTGTATGGAGGACAGCTGTGATACGTGACAACTTTAGAGACAGTGTATGGAGGACAGCTGTGATACGTAACAACTTCAGAGACAGTGTATGGAGGACAGCTGTGATACGTGACAACTTTAGAGACAGTGTATGGAGGACAGCTGTGATACGTGACAACTTTAGATACAGTGTATGGAGGACAGCTGTGATACGTAACAACTTCAGAGACAGTGTATGGAGGACAGCTGTGATACGTGACAACTTTAGAGACAGTATATGGAGGACAGCTGTGATACGTGACAACTTTAGAGACAGTGTATGGAGGACAGCTGTGATACGTGACAACTATAAAGAGAAGCCCTTCTTGACTTTTTTGTCGTCAAACAGAATAATTAAAACAACCGCTTGGAAACTTTAGAACAGATTGCAGGACAAAAAATGTAGAAACAAACGTGAAGAAAACTAGGAAACAGTTGGTATATTGTTTTAAATGAGGTGTTAATTTTTATCATATCATAATAATTGTGTTAAGAATGACATCAACAAGAAGCGTACTGTTCTAATATTGTTTAATAACGTAAGAAATTTTTATAGTTATTTTATTGATAATTACGACCTAAATAGTTCAGATATAAAATCATTTTCCCTGTTTAACGTTTTATAAGCAACAAATCGAATTAGCTTCATTCACTGTTTTTTCGCAATCCAGATTTCGTTTCTCCTTCCGAGCATTTTGAAAGGCGGATCGAACACTGCCCGATAGTAGTATGATAAAACTGCTTCTTCAGGATTTTCTAGCTTAGACTTTAATTGTTCAAATTCCTTCTTCCACTCAGCATCATTAGCAAACCCAGAAAAGGTCCTGCAAGGTAAGATCAAACATAATAATATATTGTTAAACACGTTATTACTGAAGGTAACTCCAACTGAAGACGAATCTTATTACATAGAAATTAAATACATATCTTGCGTTTTACTGAAACAACTTTTAACTGAAGTTAGACGTTTTAAAGCAATAAGACAGTAGAAATGTATTCTAATAATAAAATACAGACTAATCTTTTCAAAAACTGTAAACTGTACTCCACCTGCTAATTGTTTCTCTAGGATGTCCATTTCAAAAACTGTAAACTGTACTCCACCTGCTAATTGTTTCTCTAGGATGTCCATTTCAAAAACTTTAAACTGTTAATTGTTGTTTAAGACTCATAACGTACATAAATTAATATGTAGAATTATACACGGACTTTTCTCTATGTTAAAATGTTTTTATTTGCGAGCTTTCGGCCCTCTTCATCGGGTAACAATGTCTATTGTATTTTAAAGTAGAGAAAAGTCTGGGTATAATTCTACAAACTTATAATTGTACTACATCTGCTAATATTGTCTCTATGCTGTTCATTTCAAAGTCTTTAAGAACTTTCAACATTTCCCCACATTTAACAGTATAGCACAATTATTATGGTTATAAAACCAAGGGTAACTTGGCAGTTTGTACTTTGTTAATCTGTGACCTCGGCTTATCGGTTTATCTATGATAAAGCTTTGTTCATCAGTCGCCCTTGTTATGATATTAAATCAATTTGACTGTTCCAGTACACTTGATCTATTCGAAGAACTAGACTTTCAATATTCCTTCGCACGAATTAACTTTTTTTTTTTTTTTTTGTCAGTAGCTCCAGTAAAACAATGCTGCCAGCAAGGAGAGACCAATTAATATACATAGGCCCAATATAACCATGCTGACAGCAAGGTCAAATAAATTAATAAACATGGACCAATATAATCATCAAGGTACTAGTCCTCATTCTTTACAGACTGTACACACCATCACATCCTTCACATTGACAAGGTACTAGTCCACATACATTACAGACTGTACACACCATCACATCCTTCACATTGACAAGGTACTAGTCCACATACATTACAGACTGTACACACCATCACATCCTTCACAGTGACAAGGTACTAGTCCACATAGTTTACAGACTCTACACACCATCACGTCCTTCACAGTGACAAGGTACTAGTCCACATAGTTTACAGACTACACGCCATCACATCCTTCACAGTGACAAGGTACTAGTCCACATACTTTACAGACTCTACACACCCTCACGTCCTTCACAGTGACAAGGTACAAGTCCATATATTTTACAGACTCTACACGCCATCACATCCTTCACAGTGACAAGGTACTAGTCCACATATTTTACAGACTCTACACGCCATCACATCATTCACAGTAACAAGGTACTACTGGTCCACATATATTACAGACTGTACACACCATCACATCATTTACAGTAACAAGGTACTACTGGTCCACATACTTTACAGACTCTACACACCATCACATCCTTCACAGTGACAAGGTACTAGTCCACATACATTACAGACTCTACACGCCATCACATCATTCACAGTAACAAGGTACTACTGGTCCACATACTTTACAAACTCTACACACCATCACATCCTTCACAGTGACAAGGTACTAGTCCACATACTTTACAGACTCTACACGCCATCACGTCATTCACAGTAACAAGGTACTACTGGTCCACATAATTTGCAGACTCTACACACCATCACCATAGAACTTTCGTTACAGTTGGAATTATCCTACTAATAAAAAGGAACACTTTTAGATAAAGTCTGTCGTACATAAAGAATTTGTATTATCTACTGAGTAAAGCATCATGCCTGAGCAATCAGGTAGTTTGTTTCTCTAACCCCGAGTTTTACTTTTTCAACTATATTTTCGATGTACTTAAGACCTTGAGTTAACGCTACTGGTGAGGTGATTGGTAATGTTAACACCCTCAGTTTAGACAGACGTTGCAAGATTACCTGAGATGATGCGTTAAAATTATTATATAACTAGGGGATAAACTTCGTCTTTCCAGTATGGCGTATTTACTAAAATTTTTCACTATTAAAACACGGTTTAGCAAAGCAAAAAGAAGAATTAAAAATTGGATATAAACGGGATTGAATTCTCGATCTTCATCATACGAAGCGTGTGCTGTGCTATATGAGCCAAAGCCCAAAGATATTTTTCGCATATGCAGCATTATTAAGTGGAATTCGCTATATATGAGAAGTGTATATGTTCTAACTAGATAAATTCTATAAATAATGCTGTTGTTGTTTTATGTAGATGGACATGAATGAAACAAAACCACTAAACAGAATATGGAATAGTTGTATTCATATTTAAAGTAAAGAAGTGTAAAAAAATGCAGTGATTATAAAACGAAATATATTTCTTTACACAACACTGTCTTCGTGGATAATCGCCATTACTGACTAAGATCTTGAGATTTTTTTCTTAATCGAATCCTTGATAAAAGCGACGTTATAAACGTGTGAATTTTTAAAGTTATGGTATAATTAAGCGTAAAAATCAATTGGCTTCGTTTGTCGCTATTTCTCTTTTATTTATTTTTTTATTTTTTCGTTTCATACTAGTATCAACTCTTTTTTTTGTTAAAGTATTAACAAAGTGTCAGGTGTACTACCACTAATAACGGAAATAGTGTAATATTTTATTCTCCTGGCGGGAAAACTCGTTCTTCTGTCTACTAAACGTATTTAAACTTTAGGCCTAATTGTCGATTCTTAGGCACGAATAATAGTTATAAAATAGTTAATTTTTAAAATTGTGATATCAGGAAGAGTAAAAATCAACTGTCGTCATGTGTTTTTGTAAATTTTGTGTGTGTGTATGTGTCAAAATCGCTTCTAAATATCATTTTAAACCTGTATATATATATATTTGCTTTCACGCAAATAAATAAAACGAAAATAAATGAAGTTGTGGCAGTCACTATTAAGGCTAATTGCCGTAGATTATATAGCGGACAATCTCGTGTTTTGCGTACGAAGCGTATGCAAACTTTAGGCTTAATTGTCGATTTTTAGGCATCTGTTGCAATTTCTATTGAGATATAATGGTATTGCGTTATCTATAAACCACCGAAAGGTAAATAATTAATTTAATGTGTTTTCTTGCGTGTTTGTTTATGTTATGAAAGTAATTGTCTTTAAAGTTAATGTTATAAACATCGTAGTTTTGCTCTCGTATAGAACAATGCACATTACAAATTGTTTACTTTTGCACTCGTATAAACGTTAAAGCACCACTGTACAATTACCGAATAAGGATATTGGGTTCTCATGTGAGCTAGCACAAATACACGCACCGACTGATTGACACACAACGTTCTTTTAGTTATGTAGATCATAATTGCCATGAGCCATTAGTATTAAGCCTAATTATAATTGTAACTGTTCTTTTCCAGCTTGTAAAACCTATACGCCGTGATAATTATATTGTTACGACAGCGGAAGTCACGTGACGCTGGTAACACGTAATGAGTTCTAGAAAGATCAGGGAACATCACGAATAATCCAGTATTTGCTAGGTGCCCTCTATTCTTCTATATAAATGCGCCAGACAATTAATCAAAATTGTATAGCAGACAGAGAGATTGAAGATACAGACGGACAATTGAGTCAAGCGTGGTAGTAAGTAAAGTCATGAATTGTTCTTTGTAAATTATAGCGTGTGTTTAAGTTAAGGTGACTGTGGAAGTTAAGTGTATTGCAAAGTTGAATTGAGAAAGGGCTTGTATCGCTGAAGTTCTTCGGAAGGAATTTTTACAAGTAATTAACAAACGACCAGAGACGTAACAAACTGCTGTCAGAAGTGGGATAAAAAAAGAAAGAAGAGGAAACGAGAAGCGGCAAATCAAACTACAGCTTAGCAGATTTGATGGCAGCAATACAAGAACAGCAAAAGAAACAAGAATAACGAGAAAATAAATAAGAAAAGAAACAAGAAGAACGAGGAAAGAAACAAGAAGAGAGATTACAGCAGTTGTTAGAGGAAAATAAACAAGAAGAGAGATTACAGCAGTTGTTGGAGGAAAAGTAAAATAAACAAGAAGAGAAATTACAGCAGTTGTTGAAGGAAAAAGAAAATAAACAAGAAGAGAAATTACAGCAATTGTTGGAGGAAAAAAAGAAAAAAAACAAGAAGAGAAATTACAGCTGTTATTGGAGGAAAAGAAAAGAAACAAGAAGAGAGATTACAGCAGTTGTTGGAGGAAAAAGAAAGTAAAAAAGAAGAGAAATTACTGCAATTGTTGGAGAAAAAAGAAAAGAAACAAGAAGAGAAATTACAGCAGTTGTTGGAGGAAAAAGAAAGGAAATTACAGCAGTTGTTGAAGGAAAAAGAAAATAAACAAGAAGAGAAATTACAGCAGTTGCTGGAGGAAAAAGAAAAGAAATTACAGCAGTTGTTGAAGGAAAAAGAAAATAAACAAGAAGAGAAATT
>NW_013673546.1:0-5565 GCF_000517525.1 Limulus polyphemus
AAATCTTTCTAAACACTACGATAATGTTCTTTAATAAATCTTTCTAAACACTATGATAATGTTCTTTAATAAATCTTTCTAAACACTATGAGAATGTTCTTTAATAAATCTTTCTAAACACTACGATAATGTTCTTTAATAAATCTTTCTAAACACTGTGATAATGTTCTTTAATAAATCTTTCTAAACACTATGATAATGTTCTTTAATAAATCTTTCTAAACACTATGAGAATGTTCTTTAATAAATCTTTCTAAACACTATGATAATGTTCTTTAATAAATCTTTCTAAACACTATGATAACGTTCTTTAATAAATCTTTCTAAACACTAGGATAATGTTCTTTAATAAATCTTTCTAAACACTATGATAATGTTCTTTAATAAATCTTTCGAAGTATGCTAAATATAAACACAGGGCGAAGTATTTTACACTCAAACAGTAAAAGTTTCATAAACTGTATTGAAAATTATGTTGTAATAAACTCTGTCTTTCAAAATAAAAATGACCAATTTACCTCCATATCCGATCTGAATAGCTAACTTTGTAAGTTTAGCCTGAAGTACAGACTTCTCTTTCCTGGGATTGTTTTCGGAATCTTTGGACTCCTTTGGAGCATCCATCGAGATAGGTTCCAAACTGTGGCTGTTGGCAGTGGTTGCATTCATAAGGTTTGGGTTTCCAGTGACTGCTGCCTCTTCATCTGTTTACAACACACCCAAAAATAAAATACACATACACACATACATCTATAGATGGGTAAAACTTCCTACCTTCTTATTTGCTACAATATCTGGTGTCACTGCTGAATAAAGGATTTGGGTGAGAAATACACAACTTTGACACACCCCCTCTCCCAGTTCATTTTTCATGTGTTTTTTTTTTTTGCATTAGGTGCAAACTTTCTGAGAAATACGTATGTAATTTCATAAAATTGAAGCTTTAGTTAAAAATTGTGAAAATTTATGTAACTATTAACTCACCACCTAGTGTCATTCAATTAGATGCAATAACTTCTATACATCAGCTAATTTTATTTTTTATGTTTTCAGTAACAGATCTATAACAAACCACAAACATGACAGTATACAAAACCCTATGTTTTCAGTAACATATCTATAACAAACCACATGCATGACAGTATACAAAACCCTATGTTTTCAGTAACATATCTATAACAAACCACATGCATGACAGTATACAAAACCCTGTTTTCAGTAACAGATCTATAACAAACCACATAGTGACAGCATATAAAACCCTATGTTTTCAGTAACATATTTATAACAAACCACAAACATGACAGCATACAAAATCCTATGTTTTCAGTAACAGATCTATAACAAACCACAAACATAACAGTATACAAAACCCTATGTATTCAGTAACAGATCTATAACAAACCACATGCATGACAGTATACAAAACCCTACGTTTTCAGTAACAGATCTATAACAAACCACAAACATGACAGCATACAAAACCGTTTTCAGTAACAGATCTATAACAAACCACAAACATGACAGTATACAAAACCCTATGTTTTCAGTAACAGATCTATAACAAACCACAAACATGACAGCATACAAAATCCTATGTTTTCAGTAACATATTTATAACAAACCACATAGTGACAGTATCCTATGTTTTTGTCTATTAGACATTCTTCAACTAGTCAAGATATTGCATTATCACATTTTGTTAGGCTTAGGATATTAATGACGTGCTCTAACTTCTAAAAATAAAGTTATACTGTTTGATAAACCTCTATAAGAGAAAACCAAAATTTATCAACTAACTTTCAAGTAGTAACCAATCCTTAAAGTAATTTGTAGGAACAAAATGTCGTGGATAAAAAACAACAACTCACAAGAACGATTTCGACGTGCAGTGCAGAGAACTTAACACAAATATACACTGTAAAGCAGGAGAAATGATCAACCAAATATTAAATGTAATAACACATACCACCAGCTGAAGTAACAGGAATAGCCAAAGGGGACAATTCCTGGTTATTGTAAGCATCACTATGGCATGCTGCTAATATTATAAAAACAAAAGAAACATCATCAAAACAAGGTAAGGTAAGCATAAACTCATTAAGTATATTATCATGCAAAAGTCAAAAACAGCAAATGTCAAACGTATGTCCATTTTTAATATAGAGTTCACCTGTAACTAAAGTAACTGAATTATAATCCAAACAAATAACAAAGTATTTTCTAGAAATACACTTTAAAATAAAAGGGCAATGTTTTTGTTGTTTAAATTCTGAAACCCCCCAGAAAATTAGTTTCAAAACTTGAAAATAATGCAATTTTCATGCTGTCTGATAACTATTGGAATACATAATCTAGTTGATACAGGTTTAGAAAGCGTTAAGACACAGAGCTGGGTCCCCCGGTGGGACACTGGTAAGTCTTCAGACTTACAATGCTAAAAATCAGGGGTTCGATTCCCCTCGGTGGACACAGCCGATAGCCCGATGTGGCTTTGCTATAAGAAAACACACACAGAGCTGGTGCTACCATTATCTAATAGTTCTTTTTAACACTAGTATTATCTTACAGTTTTTTAACACTAGCATTATTTTATTGTTTTTTTAACACTAGTGTCATCTAATATTTCTTAACACCAGTATTAACTTATAGGTTTTTAACATTAGTTTTATTTAAGAGTTTGTACTAAAATGAGGTATTTTTCAAATTGTATTTTAAAAGTATAAACATTACTTAAAAATAACAGGTAAAAATATCAAGATACCAAACTCGTTATCTTCTAGTACAGACAGAACTGTTTCTAAATGCCCACTAAGTTCATTGAAGCATTTGGTCTAGTTAAAACAACAGTTTTTCGAAATTAAATAAGTTAAAAAAAAAATAATTTGATTCACTAAACACAAGCTACCTCCAAACTGCTATATTGTCTTGTGTTGTCTTGTGTTGTCCTTTAAACTAACGCAAACCAGAGCCATCGCCAGACACTTAAATGATTTGGGGCTCAAGCCCAAACTTGTGGAAATTTCACTACGATATTTATCACGGTTTTATATTCTGATTTGTCAAATAAAATTGGGGCATGAGCTCCATGTTCCAGTGTCTAGCAATGCCTCTGAAACAAACATATAATGAAAAGTAAAGGGCAAGAAAAAGATCGTTCACCTGTGCTGTTTTTCTTCTGCTTTTTCATCTTTTTTGCTTCTGTTGTCGGAAGGAAATTACAATAATATGTAATAATCAGTAAACCAAGACAGTGGAGTATCATCTTTAAATATTGAAACAAAAGTTTAAATTCAAGTAGAACTCTAGAAAAGTTATATCTTTATACAAGTATCTCACATAACCTTTGTTATAACAGGCTTCATCTTTAGTATCTTTACAATAAACAAATTCTTCCAAAGGTTTTCATAGAAATTATTTGATTCATAATAAAACTAGATTTTCAAGAAACACAAACAGTTTTAACAAAATAGAAAATGTGTTTTAAAGTCAGTAGGATAAACGAAGGTTCTTGGTTAAGAAACAAACTGATACGTCGAGCTACGTCAAAATTAGATTTGATCTTCATACATCTTCCTTTCACATGACAATAAAACAAAAAAAGGGAAAGTATACAAGACAGACTTACCTTCATAAAACGATGGTATAATTTTATATTTTTTAAATAGTTTATTGTTCAGTATTTTCAAGGCATGAGTCTTTTAAAGCTCTTTCGTTAAATTAGCCTTCCTCTCAGAAAAGTGGGAGAATGTATAAAATCTAATCCAGAACCCCCAAGAGCTTCCAGGGGTTCTGGACCCCAGTTGTAAGGGGGGGAGCCCGTGGTGCACATACCTCGGTCAAGTAAACCTTGGCCTCCTCCCACAGCTATGTATATAAAATGCATTATGCCAAACCTTTTTTCTTTTTCTTCTTTTCCTCTTCAGTTTCTGATGAAGATGCTCCCAAAAGAGTAAAGATAACGCCTGCCTGAGAACTTTTACCAACTGCAGTTACCACCATTTTGCCACTCCCTTCCATTACATGTGTCCCTAGTGGATTATAAAGTGGAACATGAAAATATTGTATAAACTTTCATGACAAAGTATACAGCCTTCCGTAATTGTGGGATTAAATACCAGTACACTGTACAGTACGAAATACCAAGATGTAAAACTTTTTATAAAAATAAACTGTGGGATTAAAAACGTGTACATTGTATAGTATTTGATGCCAAGATCTCAACGTTTTTATATTCAAAATGACTGATTCTCAAATCATCATCTTTAAAATCTACAATACCAGAAAAGTAAAGTTATAATGAGTTACTAAAACAATTACCTTAACCAAAACATTCATGTTATACAGAAAAAAAAATGGATTTTGAACAATGATCGGTTTGTTTTCTTTACATGACTGATTATTTAAAACTTTTTTTTTTCCAGACAATTTTATTTTGGACTGACACCCTAGATTGTAATAACGTTATTAAAACTTTGTTAAAAAAAACAACTAACACACTCCACTTAAACTGGTTTGGTTAGAAACAAGACTGATTTTAAAATTTGCCAAAAACGCACTTTTTTTTTCATATCTGATAAAAACTACAAAGAAACAATTGCTATAAGTTATATAAAAGTGTGGTTTGGAAATCCTGAAAATTTGTTCCTTGTTTGTATTGAAACTTGATTTTTAGCATTACCTACAACTCAGCAAGTTCAGTTAACTTTTTTTCCCAGGAAAGTAACGTTGTACTCCACAGTTCACTCATGAAGACTTAATAAAATATATGATTAAACTGTTTATGATGTCATAATTAACAGTGAACTTTTCAATCTTAATTTCACTTGACGTACCTGAATATAACATAGGATCATATTTTTCTCCCTTCTTTACATGATCAGACTCCCCTGTCAAGGAACTTTCATCAATTTTTAAATCATTGCTTTGAATTATAATTCCATCTGCAGGTAGAAGATCACCTACAAAACAAAGATAATAAAAACCCGAACAACACTTTTTGTTAAAATAGTTAATTTATAACAGCATCTGAAGGTTATACCATCTTAATTATATCAAAATAATTTTAAAAAATTAATAATTTGTAATGATGTTTTCTTTTTTACATACTTTAATAACATAAAATTTAAACTTCTTAAAAGTTATGTTGGTTTTAATAACGGATTTTCCATAATTCAGCTATGCAGATTTCGAAAATAATATTAATTTTTTGTATAATATAAGGATTTTTCACAAATCGAGAAAAACAACAACTCTTACTTAGATCAAATTATTATTTCGTTTACCACAATGAACATTTTTTTTTTTTATGTTTGTTAACGAAAATACAAAAACTAAAGAAAAGGGAAGAACACTGATGTCAAACGAATATGTATCCTCATTCATCCCAAATTTTTTTAAGAAATCTACGTCTCAAAACTATGTGTTGTGGTCTTTCTTTTATCTATTGCATTATGACCTTTTGTAGAAAAACTCTAGTATGTAGAGTAGGAAGAAAATTACGGATTAATCTTAGTTTTTACGGGTTCTAAGCTAATTACGATTAGGTAAATTTAACTTTAGGAA
>NW_013673546.1:5646-10272 GCF_000517525.1 Limulus polyphemus
ACTATGTGTTGTGGTCTTTCTTTTATCTATTGCATTATGACCTTTTGTGAAAAAATCTGTATGTGATGGAGAAAAATGGATATCATTTTTGGGTTCAGCATACATGAATTATTGTAAAACATGCAAAAATATCAAGACAATAAAACCATTGGAGGCCTGTGTAATTTCTAAGGATGTTTTCTTTTTTTTTACATACTTTAATAATTTCTAAGGCTGCTTTCTTTTTTATGTACTTTTCGATGAAAAAATCATACATCAATGTTTTATACTGAAACATTTAACACCTTCATAGTTATTACAAAATACAGTGCAGTGAATGTATTACTAGTTATATATGTTTCAAACTATAAATTTAAAATAAAGTTGCACCAAACAACCGAAGTAACAAACTATACAATTCAACTTAATCCACAACTTTCACTTTGTTGAAGAAGTTAAAAGAAAAGCTCAACTTTAATATTTAAAATATTTTACAAATTTATTTACACATGATTTATATTTGATATCATATGAACTGGTACTCTGAACACGATGACTTGTACTTGTGATCCATCAATCACACAAAACTATAATCCAGCAGTCACACGTTACTATAATCCAGCGGTCACATGTTACTACAATCCAGCAGTCACACGTTACTATAACCCAGCAGTCACATGTTACTACAATCCAGCAGTCACGTTACTACAATCCAGCAGTCACATGTTACTATAACCCAGCAGTCACATGTTACTATAACCCAGCGGTCACATGTTACTATAACCCAGTAGTCACATGTTACTATAACCCAGCAGTCACATGTTACTATAACCCAGCAGTCACATGTTACTATAACCCAGCAGTCACATGTTACTACAATCCAGCAGTCACATGTTACTACAATCCAGCAGTCACATGTTACTACAATCCAGCAGTCACATGTTACTACAATCCAGCAGTCACATGTTATTACAATCCAGTAGTCACATGTTACTACAATCCAGCAGTCACATGTTACTAAAATCCAGCAGTCACTTAACTACAATCCAGTAGTCACATGTTACTACAATCCAGTAGTCACATGTTACTATATTCCAGCAGTCACGTTACTACAATCCAGTAGTCACATGTTACTATATTTCAGCAGTCACGTTACTACAATCCAGCAGTCACATGTTACTATATTCCAGTAGTCACATGTTACTACAATCCAGCAGTCACTTAACTACAATCCAGCAGTCACATTACTACAATCCAATAGTCACATGTTACTACAATCCAGTAGTCACATGTTACTACAATCCAGCAGTCACGTTACTACAATCCAGCAGTCACGTTACTACAATCCAGCAGTCACATGTTACTACAATCCAGTAGTCACATGTTACTATAACCCAGCAGTCACATGTTACTACAATCCAGTAGTCACATGTTACTACAATCCAGCAGTCACATGTTACTACAATCCAGCAGTCACATGTTACTATAATCCAACAGTTATATGACCAAAGAAAATATCAAAACAACTTCACATGCCAGAGAAAAATCTGGATAACAAAATATATCAACAACAATGAACTACGAGGAAGTTCTATAAACTTGACTTGTTATTTTATTGTTCTTTACATTGTTCATTTAAACATTTTGGCTAATTAAGCTGCATCTCGTTTCAAGGAAATGTTTTTACAATTATTCTATCTGCTTGGTAATCGTTTATATGTTTTATTATTTTTAGTAACCAATCTTTCTTTTATTGTTCTTAATGTGATGAATTCATATGTTCTTGTAATTACTGTAAAAACAGTAAAATAACAAAAACAGAGTCAAAAGTTTCATCCACTTCTTTCACTGTTTTAGGTAACATAAATTATGAATATATATATATAATTATATCATTTACCATATTTGACTTGGCATATATCACCAACCACTATCTCACTAACTGGAATTTGGTGCACTTCCCCTCCCCGAATAACGGCAAATTTGTGCTCGTGTTCAATACGATTCTGTAGACTACGAAACTGTTGTTCCTTAGTGTAATCATTGAAGGCTGTTACTAGGACAACAATAACAACAGAAACTAAGATAGCAGCGCCTTCTATCCATCCTGCTTCACCTTCTCCTTCATCCTGAGCAACTGAAAGGAAGAGAAATAAACCCTGTGTAACACGTCTCCTATTCTTATTATGTAACAAATAAACGTATCTTTAAATAAATCCTGTGTAACACGTCTCTTATTCTGTAACAAATAAACGCATCTTTAAATAAATCCTGTGTAACACGTCTCCTATTCTTAGTACGTGACAAAGAAACATATCTTAAGATTAAGTTGAACACAGTGAAACAATGTAATCCATCAGCAGAATGCAATATTATATTCCTTATTTTAAACTGATAAGATAGATGTGTACCTATAATAACACCAATCTTTCTGACAACAAGAGTCTTTTAATGTTACTTTACTCCTATTATTTGAAGTACATAAATACAGACATTTTATAAATAAATATTTTAAATTCTTCATGGTCTTGTTTATTTAATTTGGAGAATGATACACAGAACCAAACTGATACAATCAATTACTAACAATACAGATAATTCTATAGAAATTGTTGAAATTCCAGAGGAAACTGATTCCACAAAGTAGCCAAACGTCTGTTAAAAAACAATCAGATTTGGAGGAGAGTGGAAATGGGTGAACTATACATGGTTTCATTGTAAGTAAATTTTCGAGCACTTTTATAGAATGGATGAAATAAAAACACAAGTACATAAAATAACATTGTTTAGAAGATTTAAAACATGAAATTAATTTTCTTGGAAAAAAATGGTCTACCAAGCTATCTTGCACAGATATGTCAATGTAAATACCCGAACCCAAATCCTTTCATTATCATTACCCACAGATCTTTGTACACCATCTTCGATCCCTAAATCAATATTCTTACATATCATTAGCTACATCTTTTTTTGTAAAATGAGTATTTAATCTAGTGTGTTATATAGATTACACTTTTAAACTTATAATACACAATAAGCAGAAGTAAAACAGTCTGGCTTTTTACCTGTAAATTCTGGAAATTATGAAAGCCACAGGAAAAGAGAAAAACTTAGTATTAGACATCACAAATATGAATAAACATTGAACGACAAAATTAACTTATTGACTGTTACTAGCAAATGTGTTTATTACAAAAACTATACCAATACTAGGAATGGAATTATTTGGCTTCCCAAGTTATGTTACTTTTGTTATTATGGAATCGTTTGGCTTCCCAAGTTATGTTACTTTTGTTATTATGGAATTATTTGGCTTCCCAAGTTATGTTACTTTTGTTATTATGGAATTATTTGGCTTCCCAAGTTATGTTACTTTTGTAATTGTTAAAAATACAAAAGATTTTAAAACAAAGCAATATCTGAAGCCAACCTGATTTAATTACCGAGTTATTCACAGCATCAGTATTAGTTGAGTTAGTGCAACAAGACATTTTTTTATATAACAAAATACTACACGAAGACTTTTAAGGTTTAGTAATGTGGTTAACATGCATAACAAATTTATGTAGTTACAAATACATAAAAAATCTCTTAGCAAACAAATGGTAAGTATCCTTACAATTTGAGGTAACTGATTTTGGAAAAGCCTCTGAAAAATCTGACAAGAAACAAAATTAATGATCATAAGCTTCACTTAAAATGAAGAAACACACAAAAAACAGTACAATACTAGTTCTAGACTTCATCTTCACGATAAGACAGAAACACTCGGTACAATGTTAGAGAAACTAAGTAGCTTTTTAATTAACTACAAGACCTCCATACTTACTACAAAAGGAATTAATGTTGCCTATTTCCATACTTACTACAAAAGGAATTAATGTTGCCTATTTCCATACTTACTACAAAAGGAATTAATGTTGCCCATTTCCATACTTACTACAAAAGGAATTAATGTTGCCCATTTCCATACTTACTACAAAAGGAATTAATGTTGCCTATTTCCATACTTACTACAAAAGGAATTAATGTTGCCCATTTCAAGAGAAGATAATACTAATTATGTGTTTAGTAATATAAAATTCTTCACCAGCTCACTGTCAAGAAGTACGAGATATACTTTTTTATGCAATATTTCAGTCTTTTTAACTAGTTTATCAATCAATACAGCTTTATGTTCTATTTGTGTTTGATGAATTAACCTGTTAAAACACCGCACACTTCTGTGTGTTCTTAGCTAGTTCACAATAAATATATACAGTGGTTGAACATAATAAACAGATGTAAAACTCGAATGGTTTAAGTGGAGTCACGTGTTTAGTCACAATCTACTATATATGTATAACCTATAACTTAGCAATTATATAGTTTTATATATACACAAGTATTAATGTGTACACCATGTTCTTCAACATTAAGTTTTCTTATGTATATAAGACACTAGTGACTACAAGAACACACCAACATTAAGTTTTCTTATGGATATAAGACACTAGTGACTACAAGAACACACCATGTTCTTCAACATTAAGTTTTCTTATGGATATAAGACACTAGTGACTACAAGAACACACCATGTTCTTCAACATTAAGTTTTCTTATGGATATAAGACACTAGTGACTACAAGAACACACCATGTTCTTCAA
>NW_013673546.1:11064-20993 GCF_000517525.1 Limulus polyphemus
GGGAACAAGGAGACATTTAACAAATATTGAGTATTGGGAACAAGGAGACATTTAACAAATATTAGGTATTGGGAACAAGGAGACATTTAACATATATTGAATATTGGGAACAAGGAGACATTTAACATATATTGAATATTGGGAACAAGGAGACATTTAACATATATTGAGTATTGGGAACAAGGAGACATTTAACAAATATTGAGTATTGGGAACAAGGAGACATTTAACATATATTGAGTATTGGGAACAAGGAGACATTTGACATATATTAGGTATTGGGAACAAGAAGACATTTAACATATATTGAATATTGGGAACAAGGAGACATTTAACAAATATTGAGTATTGGGAACAAGGAGACATTTAACATATGTTAAATGTCTCCTTGTTCCCAATACTCAATATTATAAAATTGTTGACAGCCTAGGTCCAGGAGTTCCTACGGTCTTTTCCAAACCAGTCTTCCATTATTAATTTACATAACAAACAGCATGACGTAAAGTGTTTTTAATAGTTTAATAACAGTAAGTGAATCGACGTCTACCTCCACATTTGTTCACAGTCTCCAGAACAAGATCTGTAACCTCCAGGGTTTTGTTTCCAAACTTTAGTGGGTCTGTTTTCAAGGCTACTGTATAATACCCGTGTTCTGGAACTTGAGTAGAATTGTTACATCTAATGGAAGCAAGATATGTTACCGCCATGGCTATGTTCACGAAGAGCACCGAATTTTTCGTCTGTGTAATATGTACCTCGAAAGGGAAAAAAAGGAAATTTAAAGTTTTAATGCTGACAATGTTTTTAAAAGATATTTTCAATCATATATGGGAAGTATTTTGATCGTTATTTTACTGACGTCTTGGCAACAAAGAGATCTAAGATCTAATCGATAACGTGCTGGCAAATTGCCAAGTGTCGACTGAAACCAATACAGCGAGTCGAGTTGGTTTGGTAATAGAAAAAAAAAACATAAAAAAAAACAGGGTTGCTTACTGAAACCCATTATTTTCCAAAAATGTGTATCAGTCAGTGACTTTTTGCAAAACTATCAGACAATGCATTTCCTGTAATGTATGCTCCTCTCTCGTTGTGATGACAGACTAATCCCGAACCCGATTACTCTGTTCGGACGTCATGTCGAGTAATTTCTCCCAGTGTAATTAAGAAATGGTTACAGTGTTCTCAAACTAGCTCAATGTAAGAAAAAAAAGCAACTACATATAAACTTGTGTAACAAAGATTACTATCCAACACTGGCATTTACATACACGCGTTTCAGTAATGGTGTTCTGCAATCTTAACGATAACGCGGACCTATTAGTAATTCATGAAATACTAAAAGTTGATACGTAAAACACAAATATAAAACTGATCACTAGAACTTGTGTTTTTAAACATAATAAAAATAGTTATAATATGATCGGAAGAAGAGTTAAGATGTTTCATCTTGCAATATCTTGATTAAAAAATCTTAAGGTAGCCGACATGTATATTACGAAGAGATGTCTTATTAATACAAACTTGGTCGATCACGTGGATACTACATGGCCTGAACTAGATATTTCACGAGAAGAAACGTCTGGTAAGTTTAAATAATATCACAACTTTACGACCTTATTGATCGTAAAGTTGTGATATTATTTAAACTTAATATGTACAAATTATACAAATGTTAAGTTCAAAAATTCTAATCAGCTACAGGTAACTCACAATATCTATTCATGTTATTTCTCCAGTGCTAATAATATTTGTAAAATGACCAATCTCCCCACCATTCACAATACATAAGTATGTCCATTTTCTCTGTCTAATACTCGAAATTTAAATGTTACTTGCCCCTCTTCCCAATATTCAATTCTTGTTAAATGTCTCCTTGTTCCCAATATTCAATATATGTTAAATGTCGTCTCCTTGTTTCCAATACTCAATATATGTTAAATGTCTCCTTGTTCCCAATACCCAATATATATGTTAAATGTCACCTTGTTCCCAATATTCAATATATGTCAAATGTCCCCTTCTCATCAATACCCAATATATGTTAAATGTCTCCTTGTTCCCAATACTCAATATACCCTAGGGAACTCCTGGACCTAGGCTGTCAACAACTTTATAACCCTAGGGAACTCCTGGACCTAGACTGTCAACAACTTTATAACCCTCAAAGCCACACCTTTACTACGATTAGTGAATACAAAGCCACACCTTTACTACAATCAGTGAATACAAAGCCACACCTTTACTACAATCAGTGAATACAAAGCCACGCCTTTACTACAATCAATGAATACAAAGCCACACTTTTACTGCGATCCATGAACACATAATCACAAGTTTTTTACTATCAATTCCATTACCAAGCCTGTACAGACTATACAACATAAGAATTGACTACACAAATTCACAGGCACAATTAATTGTATCAATGGTATTCCGTTACTTAACATAAACCTTATGATGCGGGTAATTATTTATAAAATTTTACTTTCAGTAACCAAATATCTAAATACAATTTCGTATACTGATATTTATACTTAAGTAAATATACAGATAAATTTCCAGTCTGAACATTTAAAATAAGTAACTTTCTATCCATTCCTAAACACCTACTGAAAGGGTCAACATTTCTTCGTTGCTAAGGAACCGCATGTGCAGTGACTTACTTTCTTTGTGGCTCCATACGACGTTTACAAAAATTACTAACTGAAGTCTGTAATGTTTTTCTGACTCACAGATCTTTAAATATCGTATTTATTACTCTTCCCTGCACCACACTGTGAATTGATTCTCAAGCACATGGCGATCTTTCAGAAAGTGACGTCACCAGCTGAAACGTAACACCATTCGTCCCCTCGAAACAGTAAAGCGGATTTTTGAACATGATTCACACGCCTAAGAAAATAGTCCTGTAGTGCAGTTTTGGATTCATGGTACATTAGGGCCTAAAAATTGGACAATACTTCCCATTTTATGCTGTAATAACAACAGTATTAGTAAACAGTGCTACATTGTTTTAAGATCTACGCTGGATACTGTGAGACTGATAACTGGTTGACTACAAGTATTTTAGGATAGTATTGTACGATGTAGAAGTTAGATTATGATACACAACAACATACAGTATGTTTTATTTACACTATCTTCGTCACAGTAGAAAATATATCTCAGATGCATTTTCTGATCACCTTTTTAAAAAAAAATCTAGGGTCCCCTTGAAAACCCCAGACTTCTACTAGGCTAACAGCCTTGGGCGAGTGCCATCAGCCCTTCACAGTATTGGAGGAGGGGAGGAGGTACTGGGTGACTGCGTATCCACGCTACAGTTTTATCGTATTTTCCAGCACCTACCAGAAAATAACAGCTCTTGAGTGAATCGGCAGTCTACTTGTTTGTTACGGAAGTTAACCAAGGGCTATCTGTGTTAGTCCTTCCTGATTATAGGTTAATAGACCAAGGAGAAGACAGCTAGTAAACAGCATCCACCGCCAACTGTCGGATTACTACTGTTTGATCGAGTAGTGAGACATGACTGTCACTTTTATAAAGCATCCATGGTCTGTAAGTGCGGAACAGGTTTCTGTGGCAATGGGACGCGAACCAAGAACCCACAGATTCACAATTTCGTAAGTTAATCTAACCACTAGACCACACGAACGAGGATAAAACTGAAAATGTTGAAAATCGTTTTTGTTTCAGGTTTCAAACATAGGTATGTATTAAAATCGATTAAACGACGAAACCGAAAATATATTAAACTGTTTCAATACCTGTAACTAAACTTATCACGACAAATGTTAAAATTGTTCAAACGCCTCGTAAATTGAGACTGTATGATAATGTAGCCTTGGTTTAATAACACTGCAAAATGTGCAAGAGCATTTAAAATTTTATTTATTTATTTATTGCCTAATGGAGAAGAAAAATATTGTAGCCATACTGATCCAATCAAATCATACCGACGATCCAACGAAATTAAATGCGTATCCGAACTCATGGGATGACTTGGAAACTCTGGTACTGAAGCGACAATAATGTTTGGTTCAAAAATTACATTTTTCAGATTATCTGATAATCGACACATTACTTCGCCACAAAGACTCTGCCCGAAGAATTGTAGAAAAATGATAAAACATCGCTGATATATACTTTTTAATATGTAGCTAAAAAAAAATACAACTATACCAACGTTTTGTTATTTTTCATTCACGCACATCATATAAGAGTGTTAGGCCTAGTTAAGTATCCAAGCGTATCTACTCCGACACGGTTTGTAGAGATTTGCGGAAACGTGAGGAACAGTGATTAATGTCATACTTGTTCCTACTTTAGTTATAAACTGGTGCTGAATATTAAATAATTAACAAGCATAACACTCTCCCATAAACGAGAAATATTCTATATAATGTTTGTAATGGAGTAAATTCTATGCAGATTTTAAGTTAAGCCTACACTACATGTATTTACTGACAGCCTATACCGCAAAATATGTGCATGCATAAATATATATATATATATATGTTACGTTATATTAATAACGGTTAAATTTTTTGAAGCTCGTATCTTAAGTTTGTAATATGTTTTATCACTAATATTTATATATGAACCAATTTTCAATTGCACCTATTTACGTCCGTATGTTTACTTGATTTTTGAACTCTTCTCAAAATATCTGACAAAACAATTTGAAATATTATTATTAGATGTACACTCAGACCTTCACGAAACACACATGAAGAAATGCTTTTGGAAAGATTCATGGATGACCCTAAAAATAGGGGATCAAAGAGGTTTTGAGGGTCTTGGGTTTAACTGGACGGAATTACTTTAAAATTAATATTAACATATACACAACTGTTCAGGGCTGGACCCACGAATTTACATAAAACCTAACATAGACATGTGAGGGACTGTTCAAATAAGCATCTCTTATTGATTGTTACAGTTTCCGGCCACCAGACGCTGTTTCCTGTGATTTTTCTAAAGGTATAATTTGTATTTATAGAAAAACTGAAGGTTATTTATATTGTATATTTGTAGCAGCTAGGTCTAGGGAAGGATATACATCAAAAAGTAGCAAATAAAACACGTTTTTGTTGTTGACGTGTGTTTTAAGTTTTTCCAATATTTCTTTCAGTGTTTTCCCACGTCTTGTGGTCTTTTTTCTGAAGAGCAGATCGTTGATTGCTTATCGAGTCAGTTAGATTGTCGCTTTAAATTTTGAGTCTGTTTTTTTTCAACGAAGTAGTAATAGCTAAACTAGAAGTACCACACATAAGTGAGGAGTGAGTGACTGTTTATTGTTACTTGTGGAGTTAGGCCTATCGATAGCTAAGCGGAACTTGTTGTACTAGTAATCAGTGAAATAAAACGCTTTCGTTATAATCAATGGATTTTACTTTGGATTCTTCTTCTTACAGAACAATAAAAAACAATTTGACCAGTAAAAGATGTCGCTATAATAGTTGTTTATTAATGACACCTCAGACAAAACTTGTGTTTTTAAAATTTCACGAACTCGGTATTAAGATTCTTGCACAATTGTTTAACAGATACAAGTGTTACATGGGTATTTCTACAATATTAAAGTTACTCTCTAATTTCTATACTTTTGACTGTAATAAACAGTCCTAACACAATATTTACATTAGCTCATGCTACTTTCTATCTTGCTACAGAAAACATTTCTTGCTCATCGAGGTATACCAGTGATGCTCGAAATGATTGAGACCATAATAATGCAGAATTCTACACGTATAAAACACTCAATCCGGCTTCCAACTGGTACGTTGATAATAAAATACTGGAATAATTATAACGAGTTATGACTCCCATACTTACGGTTTAAATCTCAGAAATTGACTAAGCCTAATATTTATGAACCCCCTTCACATTTCTGTTAATTTGTGCATTCCAAATCACAGGTGTTTAAAAACAGCATTTCAGATATACATATTTTGTTTCCCACATGTCACTGGCCCAAGAGGCCTTTGTTGATTACCAAATTCACTCTTTATATATGCAGTATCAGACTTTAATAGTTACAATTTAAACGCCGAAAGATGGCGAAACATTTGAAACTAATAGATCTAACGTTCGTGATAAGAATCACGTAAACCGCTGATTCTTCATTTGAAACTCATATTCAGCTATTTACACTTCACTGAATGCGAGGTTGTAGTAGATTAAAACTCCAGCTAGACACTCTCGCTTCAATAGGTTCCTATACATATTAAATATACATAAATATAATGCACATGGATACGAATTCATCTTACTATTTATCCGAGTCACTCATTACCAATCTCCATGGATACTTTGATTTAACTAACGTAAAAAAAAAAAAGAAAAGAGCAACTTACGTCGTGTGCGACGTTGGACGATTAATTGTATTCAGGATGTAAAATAAACAACGAAAACAAATTTGAATTAAAATAAACCACTGCTTTTCGTCAGCCTTTTCGAAATGTTTAAAAAGATACATTACAAATTAAAGTCGTTAAGTATATCATCTAACAATTTGTACAAAAACACGTTAATTTCACATTTATTACTGATCCAAATAAAACGTGACACCACAAGTCAGAAGAACATGACCAGACAGATGTACATTATTAAACAGTACATAAACACAATGGTGTTTGAACATAATTATGATGTTTCCTGTTTACTACATGATCGCAAAAACTAATGAACATATCAATGAAACCCTGCCTAGGGTTATAAAATTGTTGACAGCCTAGGTCCAGGAGTTCCCTAGGGTTATAAAGTTGTTGACAGTCTAGGTCCAGGAGTTCCCTAGGGTTATAAAGTTGTTGACAGCCTAGGTCCAGGAGTTCCCTTATTCACTGATTGTAGTAAAGGTGTGGCTTTGTATTCACTGATTGTAGTAAAGGTGTGGCTTTGTTATTCACTGATTGTAGTAAAGGCGTGGCTTTGTATTCACAGATCGCAGTGATCGCGTAGTTTCGCAGTAAAGACAATGTATTCCCAAATCGTGGAATTGGAGATAGAGTTCAAACTGTGGTTATCATGAGAAGTTTCCTAATTTTTATTAATATACTTGTTTATGGTGCAGATGTTATGTTTATATTACATGTTATCTATTCTAGTGAAGCCATAACCATTTCTCTAATTTGAAAAGACCTTGTAAATAGTTTACCAGAGCTGTGTTACACACACACACGCAAAGAATGATTTACAAATAAGTATTTCATTTTGAACATAAATCAGAGTTTTATGTGTTGTTTTTTGCAGACTAATTGTTGTGTGATGGAAGGAGCTACAGATGGAAGGCCTACTCAGTATGGCCTTGCATGTAAGGAGCTTCAGGAACTTATGGAAACCAGAGGTTTTGAGGCCATTGAAACAATCATAGGAAGATACGGAAGTGTACAGGAAATTTGTAGGAAGTTGTATACATCACCAACAGAGGGCGAGTTGTTTATGTTTTTATCACGTAGATATAAAAGATGCAAATGAAATATGATCTCATTGAAAGCCCACCTCAAAATGTACAACCATCGTTGTTTACAAGGATCAGTCTTTTAGAAATTGTGTTCTTTTTTTTGTTACTTAAGCTTCATACATAGTAGAACAAAATATCGGTTTAAAGAATTTCAAAATGACATTTACTCTCTGTATGCCCTCGGAAGTTTGAAACCATTATCTTCTTATCATGTAGTGAATGGCCTTACACACAATAAGTTTAAATGAAGAAATATATTTCCCAACATTGATCAAACAAAACCTGGATAATTTGAGATGTACTTCGAAACCCTTATACTAGGAACATAAAAACAAAAACCAAAAAAACATTAGGTTTCTGAACAGAGAGAGAATAGTAGGGATCGTGATGAAACACAATGATGGCCATAAAAATTGCCCATTTAAAACCACCTTTAATATGTGTGAATATTAACAATGACTATTTCACAGTATCGGTTGAACAAAACTAAAGCTTTTTGTACGTATAGAGCCTCCTAAATCGCCATATTTATGGAGTGGATCAAAATTTCACTATTACAATGAATCTTCATCTAAGTAAGTAAGTAAGTGACTTTCCAGACAAGAGTACAGAAAAAATGAACCATGTCGTTCTAATATTTTCATCTAAGTAAGTAAGTAAGTGACTTTCCAGACAAGAGTACAGAAAAAATGAACCATGTCGTTCTAATATTTTCATCTAAGTAAGTAAGTAAGTGACTTTCCAGACAAGAGTACAGAAAAAATGAACCATGTCGTTCTAATATTTTCATCTAAGTAAGTAAGTAAGTGACTTTCCAGACAAGAGTACAGAAAAAATGAACCATGTCGTTCTAATATTTTCACAGAACTGTGCGATCTGGGGTCCCAATAATTCCTGTCTTGTACCGAAAAGGATACTAGTATATATCAGATGGAAGATGCACTACTTTGTGCAATTAGATTTGAGGGTAGATGGGTAGAGATCCTGATGAGTAATAAAAACGAATCGGTCATACACCCGCCCCACGCTTGGTATTGCTGGCACACAAAAGTATAGTTGATAAAAAGGAAACAAACAAGTGTAATAAAAACATTTTAAGTTTTATAAAGTCAAGTAGGGATCGATATATATATATATATGTAACCTAGCTAGTGATATATATAAAGTTTTAATGCTATAAAAAAATTTGAAACAAGAAAGTCAAAACTGCAAAAACTGAGTTACTTAAAATTTTTAAAAACTTATCCCTAAATAATTTTTAAAAAACTTTTAGCAACTCGGTGTTTGTTTGTAGTTTTGACCTTCTTGTTATATAGAGTATCTTAAACCAAATAACATGTTTCTTACAGGTTAAACACTCATATAAAGTACAGAGTATGAAATACTAGGTCTGAACAAAAACAAGTTAAGAGTATTAACTTTTTTAACATCATTACAGATTGGTACACTTTGTTTTCTACTTTCTGGCTTGACTTGTGTGTTTTGTTATATGTGTTCAGTAGTTCTAAATATCATACAATTCTCTCTGAAGTATGTACCTAATGGAATTCTTAAAACATAAATCTATAAATAAACATGTCATGTTTATTAGGCGTGTGACTAGCCAATGACACTTGCTGTTGTGATTGTAACATTCTCTCTGTGTATTTGACACTTGATACTACAAATCTACTTCTTGGTAAGTGATTAATTACTACTTTTGTAACAAAACTTGGAGAATATTTTTCTGACCTTCAGGGTCAAGCAAGGTCAATTGTTATCTGACCTTAAGGGTCAAGCAAGGTCAATTGTATTCACAGTTTCCGAGAGATTTGTTTCTTTTTACACCACTAAGATGTGTATTGTATTTTTTTTTTGCATAAATAATATTAAAGTAAAAATATAAAGCTCAAACAGTTGAGAAATGAAAACAACATATCGAGACAATATTCTGGAAACTTGCAATATTTGTTTTATTTGAAAGTTTTACTTTAAACAATGTGAACAGTATTTTAAATGTTCTTGTTGTATCTATAGTTACACCTCGTTGTGGATACTAATGGGGAAAATCCTGTCTACAAAATGTATAATGAGTATCTAGATTTGTACTATTCTTTGATGTAGGTTTAAGTGGTTCAGCAGCAGACCTCGAACATAGGCGGGAAACCTTTGGTCCCAATGTCATCCCACCAAAACCTCCAAAAACATTCTTACAGCTAGTATGGGAAGCACTTCAAGATGTAACCCTCATTATTTTACAAGTTGCTGCCTTTATATCACTAGGTCTTGCTTTTTACGAACCACCAGCAAATATAGAAAATGAAGGTAAGTTCTTGTAGCCACTAGTGTCTTATATCCATAAGAAAACTTAATGTTGAAGAACGTGGTGTGTTCTTGTAGTCACTAGTGTCTTATATACATAAGAAAACTTAATGTTGAAGAACGTGGTGTGTTCTTGTAGTCACTAGTGTCTTATATACAT
>NW_013673546.1:21855-23035 GCF_000517525.1 Limulus polyphemus
AATACCCAATATTTGTTAAATGTCTCCTTGTTCCCAATACCTAATATATGTTAAATGTCTCCTTGTTCCCAATACCCAATATATGTTAAATGTCTCCTTGTTCCCAATACTCAATATATGTTAAATGTCTCCTTGTTCCCAATACTCAATATATGATAAGTGTCCCCTTCTCATCAATACTCAATATATATTAAATGTCTCCTTGTTCCCAATACTCAATATATGTTAAATGTATTCTTGTTCCCAATACCCAATATATGTTAAATGTCTCCTTGTTCCCAATACTCAATATATGATAAATGTCCCTTCTCATCAATACTCAATATATAAATGTCCCTCCTCATCAATACTCAATATATGATAAATGTCCCCTTCTCGTCAATACTCAGTATATGATAAATGTCCCCTTCTCGTCAATACTCAATATATGATAAATGTCCCCTTCTCGTCAATACTCAATATATGATAAATGTTCCCTTCTCGTCAATACTCAGTATATGATAAATGTCCCCTTCTCGTCAATACTCAATATATGATAAATGTCCCCTTCTCGTCAATACTCAATATATGATAAATGTCCCCTTCTCGTCAATACTCAGTATATACATTACATACCCCATCCCTCCAAAATTGGAAATATACGTTACTTTTACCCCCTTTACATTTTTACTCTCCAAAAAGATTTATCTATAAAACATAACAATGCTATAGTATGTCAGGAACTAAAAACAACAATGCTGCAGTATGTCTGGAACTAAAAACAACAATGTAGTATGTCAGGAACTAAAAACAACAATGTAGTATGTCAGGAACTAAAAACAACAATGCTGCAGTATGTCTGGAACTAAAAACAACAATGTAGTATGTCAGTAACTAAAAACAACAATGCTGCAGTATGTCTGGAACTAAAAACAACAATGTAGTATGTCAGGTGCTAAAAACAACAATGCTGCAGTATGTCTGGAACTAAAAACAACAATGTAGTATGTCAGGAACTAAAAACAATAATGCTGCAGTATGTCAGGAACTAAAAACAACAATGCTGCAGTATGTCAGGAACTAAAAACAACAATGTAGTATGTCAGGAACTAAAAACAACAATGCTGCAGTATGTCAGGAACTAAAAACAACAATGTAGTATGTCAGGAACTAAAAACAACAATGCTGCAGTATGTCAGGA
>NW_013673546.1:23929-26677 GCF_000517525.1 Limulus polyphemus
GTCAGGAACTAAAAACAACAATGCTGTAGCATGTCAGGAACTAAAAACAACAATGCTGTAGCATGTCAGGAACAAAGAACAACAATGCTGTAGTATGTCAGGAACTAAAAACAACAATGTGATATGTCAGGAACAAAACAACAATGTAGTGTGTAAAAAACTAACAACAATATAAAACAATACAGATAAACAGATAATGAAACTCCATATCAAAGTCAAATGAAGCCTTATTCTTCTAAATGCTAGCGAAGATTTGATGATGACGACGTATCCAGGGGAAGATGGAAAATTTGCAGAGCCAAGGGCAGTAAATCATAAATATGCCAATTACAGAAACATTTTTGGCCTGAATAATTTCTCTAGTGTGCATATTAATACTCAAAGTAATTTATTGAACAAATGTTGAAACAGCTGTCAACCACAAATTAAAATGGCCATAAGTAATTGAAGAAAGGGACAACAAGACGGTACACCTGTAAAAACATGCACAGTGATTTATAAATATCCCTCATGAATCCTCTTTAAACCTCCAAGCACAACTGTAAAATGTCACGAAGTTTTGAGACTTTTAAAAAGAATGTGAACTTACCTTTTAGGTGTGGCATCGAAGAAAAGAAATCACATTTCAGGACCACATGTTTTCTGAAAATGAAAGAAAAACAACAAAAAGATGACAACACTTTAAAATGATGTACACACCACACAAGTTATACATCATCCAATCTATAGGTACTTAAATCTGATAATGAACAAATGTTGATCAAGGTTATGTTTACTTGTGTGAAATACTTGAAAAGGTTATGTTTACTTGTGTGAAACACTTGAAAAGGTTATGTTTACTTGTGTGAAACACTTGAAAAGGTTATGTTTACTTGTGTGAATTACGGTTATGTTTACTTGTGTGAAATACTTGAAAATGTTTTGTTTACTCGTGTGAAATACTTGAAAAGGTTATGTTTACTTGTGTGAAACACTTGAAAAGGTTATGTTTACTCGTGTGAAACACTTGAAAAGGTTTTGTTTACTTGTGTGAAATACTTGAAAAGATTATGTTTACTTGTGTGAAACACATGAAAAGGTTATGTTTACTTGTGTGAAATACTTGAAAAGGTTATGTTTACTTGTGTGAAATACTTGAAAAGATTATGTTTACTTGTGTGAAATACTTGAAAAGGTTATGTTTACTTGTGTGAAACACTTGAAAAGGTTATGTTTACTTGTGTGAAATACTTGAAAAGGTTATGTTTACTTGTGTGAAACAATTGAAAAAGTTGTGTTTACTCGTGTGAAACACTTGAAAAGGTTATGTTTACTTGTGTGAAACAATTGAAAAGGTTATGTTTACTCGTGTGAAACACTTGAAAAGGTTATGTTTACTTGTGTGAAATACTTGAAAAGGTTATGTTTACTTGTGTGAAATACTGAAGCTTCACTTTAAACCATATTTTTATAACTATCAATTCACTATTTCAATTGTACATGGTTGAATAGTAAATTATACTTCTGCATGTTTTACAAGATACCTGTATTCATGGCAGAGCTGCTAAGGTTATCTATGACCCTAATTAGTTTCAAACTACTGATCAAATGGAAAGCAACCAATCAGCACCCACTATCCACACTAAGGGATTCACTGTTACTATTATTGGTACCTGACTGGCTGGAGACGGCTTAAATGGGTAATGAAGAAAAACTTTAATACAAGTTTAACATGACAGCAAATGTACAACGTTTCGACAAGGTTTTGTCATCATATATCGAAAGGTAGTTGTTGTGAGCTCGCCACGCGAAATATAAATTATAGCTGTAAAAATGGTTAGGTAACTTTACATAAAATGAGTTCCAGCGAGTTTTAACGTACACTATTCCAAGTGTTTTCAGCCTGGAACTTCTTGCATCATTGGAGGCAGGAAATTAACAAACAGGAAAGAAAGAGGCGTACTTGTCGAAAACTGGGTCAGTCCTGATTCCAGGGTTTGAAGCTAGGCTTAGTAATACCTATAAATAGTGGCAAGGTAATCTGAGAATGTCAGCTTGTGACGTCACCATCAAAACAATGACGTCAGTACAACAGGTCTCAACCTGGTGAATAATAAATAGGTAAACAAAGTTTAGTAAACAAATTAGTGGTACTTTATTGGGGGGGGGGATATACACACCTTAAGAAGACAGACCAATGTTCTGTTGAAACATTTATTGGGTTTCTCTAAAAATAAACCACTTCATTATACTAATAAAACTTTCGACTTGCTTTTAGTTAGGAGATGAAGTCACATTACGACTAGGGGCGACGCCCCTGTTGTAGAAAATGTTACAATACTCGGTCAATTAAAGCCTTGAAGTCGATTTAATCTTTCCGTTTCTATTCTTTCTATCTGGTTACCTCTATGCTATCTGGTTATCTCTATGTAGATCAATCAGTAAGTGAACTCCGGAGAAGACCCGGCCTGTTCAAAAAAAAGGCTTAAGTCGTCTTATATTAAAATGAAAGTATAAAGATCTTGATAAGCAATAATGAAATACGCCTATGGGTTTTATTGTAGAACACTAATTCAATTCGGAAAGAAACAGCTATTAACATAACGGGACGTTTATCGCAAGAAGAACTGACCCAAACAAAGAAAGATCCTGATTATTAAGATGGGAGTAGAAAAGTGACATAGGTGACATACAGCTGATGGTGTTTGAAGAAGTGACATCAGCTGATGGTGTTTGAAGAAGTGACATCAGCTGATGGTGTTTGAAGAA
>NW_013673546.1:26969-27935 GCF_000517525.1 Limulus polyphemus
CAATGTGTGTATGGAAAGATATGACATCTAAACAATGTGTGTATGGAAAGATATGACATCTAAACAATGTGTGTATGGAAAGATATGACATCTAAACAATGGGTGTGGAAAGATATGACATCTAAACAATGTGTGTTGAAAGATATGACATCTCAACAGTGGGTGTGGTAAGATATGACGTCCACGTTCTTCTGAGTTTATTTCAAATTACAATATCTAAAAATATTTTAAAACCACATTTTCTGAAAACGAACAAAGAACTCCCTGGCTGTGAAATAAAAGAACAGGAAAACGTAAGTGTTACAACTTAAAAGAACTTTGAAACACGCGAAGAAATGGTCAAAAGAAATGTATCGATAAACATCTCGAGCTTCAATTTCATGTTTCCTTACTAATAACTTTACAGCCTGCAAGGAAATAACAAGATATTATAATATTCTGTGCAAGTCGCGATACTAGGATTTCTATACAACAATTCACAAGTTCCTCATTCGTACAGACATCCCCGATCTGAAGGTCACAGGTTCGTAACGATTTCCATCATCTGTTTGAGTTCACGTTCAATTTAGCAGATGCAACACTGTGGGGAAAATTACCACTGGAGATAAAGCCCGTGGGTAAGGGTCTAAACATGTAGGAACGTGTGACCAGTCGTTTATATAAATTCACATGGAAATGAAATTAGACTTACTATTATATTAGATCTACACAGGATAACGTACCTACAAAAGGCTAAACCACAATAATGTATCTATAGTAAACTGTCAGTCCGTTATGTTGTAGAGTTTTCAAAACCTTCAATACAGTAAACAGTAGATCAATAACACATAATACAGTAAACAGTAGATACACAACACTAACGTTGTATTATACAGTAAACAGTAGATACACAACACTAACGTTGTATTATACAGTAAACAGTAGATACACAACACTAACGTTGTATTATACAGTAAACAGTAGATA
>NW_013673546.1:28442-32251 GCF_000517525.1 Limulus polyphemus
ATACACAACACATAATACAGTAAACAGTAGATACACAACACTAACGTTGTATTATACAGTAAACAGTAGATACACAACACATAATACAGTAAACAGTAGATACACAACACTAACGTTGTATTATACAGTAAACAGTAGATACACAACACTAACGTTGTATTATACAGTAAACAGTAGATACACAACACTAACGTTGTATTATACAGTAAACAGTAGATACACAACACTAACGTTGTATAATACAGTAAAGAGTAGATACACAACACATAATACAGTAAACAGTATATACATAACACATAATACAGTAAACAGTAGATACACAACACTAACGTTGTATTATACAGTAAACAGTAGATAATGTAATATTCCACAAATCTCGTTTGAAACAACAAGTACTTTAGAGACATAGTGTAGATATATGTGGTAAACAGTTGACATACTGTAGATATATGGTAAACTGTTGACATACTGTAGAGATATGGTAAACTGTTGACATACTGTAGATATATGGTAAACCGTTAACATACTGTAGATATATGGTAAACTGTTGACATACTGTAGATATATGGTAAACCGTTAACATACTGTAGATATATGGTAAACCGTTAACATACTGTAGATATATGGTAAACCGTTAACATACTGTACAGATATAGTAAACTGTTGACATACTGTAGATACATAGTAAACCGTTAACATACTGTAGAGATATGGTAAACCGTTGACATACTGTAGATATATGGTAAACCGTTGACATACTGTAGAGATATGGTAAACCGTTGACATACTGTAGATATATATATATATGGTAAACCGTTGACATACTGTAGAGATATGGTAAACTGTTGACATACTGTAGATATATAGTAAACCGTTAACATACTGTAGATATATGGTAAACCGTTGACATACTGTAGAGATATGGTAAACTGTTGACATACTGTAGAGATATGGTAAACCGTTGACATACTGTAGATATATGGTAAACTGTTGACATACTGTAGATATATGGTAAACTGTTGACATACTGTAGATATATAGTAAACTGTTGACATACTGTAGATATATGGTAAACTGTTGACATACTATAGATATATGGTAAACTGTTGACATACTGTAGATATATGGTCAACCGTTGACATACTGTAGATATATGGTCAACCGTTGACATACTGTAGATATATGGTAAACCGTTGACATACTGTAGATATATGGTAAACCGTTGACATACTGTACAGATATAGTAAAGTGTTGACATACTGTAGATATATGGTAAACTGTTGACATACTGTAGATATATGGTAAACTGTTGACATACTGTAGATATATATATGGTAAACTGTTGACATACTGTAGATATATATATGGTAAACCGTTGACATACTGTAGAGATATGGTAAACTGTTGACATACTGTAGAGATATAGTAAATCGTTTTCATTATGTATTTAACAAGTAAAATTTCGCCGTTTTTTAAAAAATCGAACTAGTTAATGTTTTTATATTCTGAGAATGTTTGGTGATAAGTTACTTATGTAACTATGGTGATACGATCACTTGCTATACTTATGTAACTATGGTGATACGATCACTTGCTATACTTATGTAACTATGGTGATACGATCACTTGCTATACTCATGTAACTATGGTGATACGATCACTTGCTATACTTATGTAACTAAGCTCCTACATCATGTCTATTACTAATATATAAATGTGTAATGTTCTTTTGTAATTGCTCTGAATGAAAAATATTAATATTTTATTCAGTTATTTTTCACAGACTTCGTATACTTTAAAGTACATATTATAACAACTTCTTACTGTATGCATATCTTTCACTGCCCACTGTGTTAAGCCTATTTCATTCGATTTTAACCACTGTGTAGAAAAAATCAACATATATATATATATGATATTTTTAGGTGTCTTTTTCTCATAAAATAATAATATATTTATATAGGATTTTCAAGAATACGTTATATTGATGTTACACTAATGTTACTATATGTTACACTGATGTTACTATATGTTACACTGATGTTACTAATACGTTATACTAATGTTACTAATATGTTACATTGATGTTACTAATATGTTCCACTAATGTTACTAATATGTTAAACTGATGTTACTATATGTTACACTGATGTTACTATATGTTACATTGATGTTACTAATACGTTACACTAATGTTACTATATGTTACATTGATGTTACTAATATGTTACACTAATGTTACTAATATGTTACACTAATGTTACTAATATGTTACACTAATGTTACTATACGTTACATTGATGTTACTAATGTTACACTAATGTTACTATACATTACACTAATGTTACTAATATGTTACATTGATGTTACTAATATGTTACACTAATGTTACTAATATGTTACACTAATGTTACTATACGTTACATTGATGTTACTAATATGTTACACTAATGTTACTAATATGTTACACTAATGTTACTAATATGTTACACTAATGTTACTAATACGTTACATTGATGTTACTAATATGTTACACTAATGTTACTAATATGTTACATTGACGTTACTAATATGTTACACTAATGTTACTAATATGTTACATTGACATCACTAATACGTTACATTGATGTTATTAATATGTTACACTAATGTTACTAATATGTTACACTAATGTTACTATACGTTACTACAAGTTGTTTAAAATCCACGAAGTAACTTAGTGACAAATGGTAAGTTAACGAGACATTACTTGTCACATTCTTGTATTGCTAAATAATTCACAGAAATAAATTAGTTGCACCATACAAATAACGAACACTCCACCAGTATATGATGTACAGGGGTTAATACATTCCCCGAAAACGGTACAATTCGGTGACAAGTCGTATATAGAAGGTTAGATTACGATTCACACTTAGATATTAATCAAAATCAACGTATGGTTACGCTGCTATCTCACACAGTTGTTATGTTCTGTATTATTAACTGTATCTGACGGTTCATTACATTTACACCTCACGCAGTTGTTATGTTCTGTATTATTAACTGTATCTGACGGTTCATTACATTAACACCTCACACAGTTGTTATGTTCTGTATTATTAACTGTATCTGACGGTTCATTACATTAACACCTCACGCAGTTGTTATGTTCTGTATTATTAACTGTATCTGACGGTTCATTACATTAACACCTCACACAGTTGTTATGTTCTGTATTATTAACTGTATCTGACGGTTCATTACATTAACACCTCACACAGTTGTTATGTTCTGTATTATTAACTGTGTCTGACGGTTCATTACATTAACACCTCAAACAGTTGTTATGTTCTGTATTATTAACTGTATCTGACGGTTCATTACATTAACACCTCACACAGTTTTATGTTCTGTATTATTAACTGTATCTGACGGTTCATTACATTAACACCTCACACAGTTGTTATGTTCTGTATTATTAACTGTATCTGACGGTTCATTACATTAACACCTCAAACAGTTGTTATGTTCTGTATTATTAACTGTATCTGACGGTTCATTACATTAACACCTCACGCAGTTGTTATGTTCTGTATTATTAACTGTGTCTGACGGTTCATTACATTAACACCTCACGCAGTTGTTATGTTCTGTATTATTAACTGTATCTGACGGTTCATTACATTTACACCTCACACAGTTGTTATGTTCTGTATTATTAACTGTATCTGACGGTTCATTACATTAACACCTCACACAGTTGTTATGTTCTGTATTATTAACTGTATCTGACGGTTCATTACATTAACACCTCACACAGTTGTTAT
>NW_013673546.1:33174-35771 GCF_000517525.1 Limulus polyphemus
AACCTCCATGCCAATTATAGCGAAGTAGATTCATGGACATACAACAGACAATACTATTATATTTATATAGATAAATAGGAATAATGTAAACAGTAATTTTAAAATATTCACGGATAGACACTCCCGTTTGACACTAGTGTAACTAGACAGTTTAATCATCAACAGTAGAGCTGATACCCCATAACACGTCGTCAAAAACAGATATCATGACATCACTATTGACATGAAAACTGGCTGGATCTTAGCACGATACTTACGTCATGATTACTGTGAGAGATCTTAACATGATACTTACGTCATCATTACTGTGAGAGATCTTAACATGATACTTACGTCATGATCACTGTGAGAAATCTTAACACGATACTTACATTATGATTACTGAGAGAAATCTTAACATGATACTTACGTCATGATCACTATGAGAGATCTTAACATGATATTTACATTATGATTACTGAGAGAAAATTAACATTAGTGTTAAAAACAGATCAAAATTAAAAAAAAATGTATTGAATGTAGAATGGGAAAAAATGCAAGTAAGTATTTAAATGTCAAGCTCATTCTTACGACATAGCAACAATATTAGCTAACTGACGTACTACAGTACGGGTTAGTACATAATTTATAGTTCACTGTCTTAAATCGTAACAATACCAGCTAACTGACATACGTACATAATCTGTTACTCATTGTTATAAATTGTAACAATACCAGCTAACTGACGTACGTACATAATCTGTTACTCATTGTTATAAATTGTAACAATACCAGCTAACTGACATACGTACATAATCTGTTACTCATTGTTATAAATTGTAATAATACCGCTGACATACGTACATAATCTGTTACTCATTGTTATAAATCGTAACAATACCAGCTAACTGACATACGTACATAATCTGTTACTCATTGTTATAAATTGTAACAATACCAATTAACTTGTTTAAATGTTGGCAAGTTGATTTAAAGACATTTTCCACCCCTAAAACGTTAAGAATGTTGTACGTGGGCATGTTGATTTAAAGACATTTTCCACCCCTAAAACGTTAAGAATGTTGTATGTTGGCATGTTGATTTAAAGACATTTTCCACCCCTAAAACATTGAGAATGTTGTATGAATTTACTTATTGTTAATTGTCACATTTTTCTAACAGACTAGCGGTAAAAATCAGTGATATTAAGGTGCATAGCCACTAACAATCTTATGTTTCGTTACTGTTATTCGTCCGTATAACGCCTGTACATCTGTCTATCACGGTAGACCGATGTGTCCTGCAATAAAGACGTATTTTGAAACGATTGGACAACTAACAGAAACGTACGTGAGATATGGCTGTTTCACAGCTGCTTTAGCTAACCCTAACTTTGAACAGACACACTACCCAACAGCAACCACCGCCAACATTTTGTCTGATCGAACAGTGAGATTTGACCCAGTTCACCCAGGGTCCCAAAATGCGGAGCGTGTTTTTGCGGCAATGGGTTATAAATTATGATTCCGCGGCACGCTAACAACTAAACCACGACCGGCCCTAATTCAGATCCGGCGGAATCCAGAACAACAGTATGTATGGACCTGTAAAGTCAAACTAAACAAGATGGCTGGATCCAGAACAACAGTATGTATGGACCTGTAAAGTCAAACTAAACAAGATGGCTGGATCCAGAACAACAATATGTATGGACCTGTAAAGTCAAACTAAACAAGATGGCTGGATCCAGAACAACAGTATGTATGGACCTGTAAAGTCAAACTAAACAAGATGGCTGGATCCAGAACAACAGTATGTATGGACCTGTAAAGTCAAACTAAACAAGATTTCAATTATGAAAACATATTTTTTTAAACTCAATCATCACATAACTGTAACGATCAAAGTTTAGTCATGTCTGTCTCGACAGTTCGAACCAACGTGATTCTTATTAATATTTCATGAAGTTAAATAATCTCTAAACTGGCCCCCCAGTGGCACAGAGGTATGTCTGCGGACTTACAACGCTAGAAACCGGGTTTCGATACCCGTGGTGGGCAGAGCACAGATAGCCCTTGTGTAAAAACAAAATCTCTAAACTGACCAGTTTTAAATGTCATAAAAATACCAGTACAGCTTTTTTTTTGTTTCAGTCCTCAACACGTGGTTTACGAAACTGACTACATTAACTCGGTTATCAGAGGCTGAAACATTGAGTGAAAAAAAGGAAAGGTGTAATAAAATAAACACGTTTTATCACCTTTCTTCAGAAACACAGTTCTAACAAACCTAACTTTGTTCTTATTTCGCATAGAATTCTAGTTGGTTTTTTTAACGAGAATCGCGCGAGCGCCGAGACGCATTTGGAAGGCATATATACCTCCCCTCCCCTTCCTAACCCATTTACAAATCGCACACCTAACTGAACAATTATGCAAACACAAAATAGTTTCAAAAGGGGTCACCAGATCGCTATATAAGATAAAAGCACAAGAATATATGCAACAAATGACCAAAAAAAAACGGTTTCTGCAAGAAAAAAAAAAAAGTTTCACAATAGAAGGAGCGTCTTTTGATTCCTTTCAGTAGCTATGTTCTACTTCGGGAAGGCAATGTTA
>NW_013673547.1:0-9387 GCF_000517525.1 Limulus polyphemus
TTGGTGCGAACTAGTCATGTGTGTGTTAACCAACTGACATGAGATTTGGTGTGAACTATTCATATGCATGTTAACCAACTCACATGAGATTTGGTGCGAACTATTCATGTGTGTGTTAACCAACTCACATGAGATTTGGTGCGAACTAGTCATGTGTGTGTTAACCAACTGACATGAGATTTGGTGTGAACTATTCATATGCATGTTAACCAACTCACATGAGATTTGGTGCGAACTATTCATGTGCATGTTAACCAACTCACATAAGGTTTGGTACAAAGATACCTTCTTGCAGGTCTCAAGGATGATATAGACCGTTTTTGATTTATCTGTATTTTTCACGATCAAAACTGTGGTCAAAACTGGCCAGGTTGTGATTGCGTGGCGGAGACATTTTGTATTCGTCCGCGAACGTTGCTTTCTTTAATTAATGTTGTAGCTGTGGCGCGTTTCAGCATGTTGTATCCATGCGCCTACCTTATCAACACAACCTATCCATTAAATGTTATGTTGCTTTCACGTGTGTAGTTAAGATATTTTACCCGTTTATTCATTTCTTGTTTATTTAACTTTTGCTTCAGATATTGTATTATATACGTGATATATTTTCTTTCAAATCTATTGTAACGAAGTACTTGTTTGAACTCACTGGCTTGTTAAGCTAAAGTTTGAAACATTTAAGAACTGCAAACAATCTTGCGCGATAGCTTAAATTTAATCGTCTTATCGTATATAGATTTTAACATAGTACTGAACTTGGTTGTTTATCATTTGCTTATGTTAAGCCTTGTTTATGAGCTTCCAGAAAATGTTATTACGTTTACATAAACTTCACATGTGCGACTGCACTCGAGACGGGTATTACGACCACGTTTAGGGCATCAAATCCGAGCATATATTTTCCGAAGTGGATCAATGTACACGTAATATAAAATCCTTAGCTACTTTTCGTTGCTTGTTATCGGATAGAAAAATACTTTCCGTTTTATTAATCACAAGGATTAGTTAAAGCACAGAAACGAGATAGAATCATATCTCGTCTCACTGTTTTAGTAACGTAAATGGCTTTTTGAATAAATCGCTGTAACGATTGAAAGGAAACTGTTGTCTATCCTGTTTAGGCTTGAGTGGCCATGTTTGGTTGTTTACGCAGAAGAGCAGGCCTATTTGTGAAGACTGAAAAACACTGTTCGAGGGGTTGAGTACAATTTTACCTGATCGTGGTAACAACTGTAGCTGAAACTGCTTGACTCGTGTTCTTATTAAAAATATGTAATATTGCATTAAAATGTCTTTTGTTTCTGTTTTGAGGTTGTATTTTAAAATAAATTATGTTTAATTTTGTTACGCCCCGAGAGTCTAACAGCTTGGGAATATGTTTCGCTTCCCATTTTGTATTGACTGCATCACATGTATTACAATAACCCCCCCCCCCCCCTCGTGGCACAGCGGTAAGTCCCTTGGACTATATAAAGTACCGGGTTTTGATACATGTGGAGGGCACGACACAGATAGCCCATTGTGTAACTTTGTGCTTAACCACAAACAAACAAAAGCATTACAAGTGTAGTGATATTGCTAACGCTTATGAGTTTAAAATTATCATAGAAAATATTCAATATTTACTTTCATTAGAAAACAAAAACATTATCTTATAATGATCGTAACTTTTTACCCTTCATTGCGTCAAAAAAAAAACCGTCGGTTTCTTTATTTTTTTTACGCTTTAATATGGTAGCACAACGTGCCTGAAAAACATTATCTTATAATGATCGTAACTGTGTTAACGAAACTAGTCGACTATAATAAATATTTTACCCTTCATTGCGTCAAAAAAAAAACCGTCGGTTTCTTTATTTTTTTTACGCTTTAATATGGTAGCACAACGTGCCTGAAAAACATTATCTTATAATGATCGTAACTTTTTACCCTTCATTGCGTCAAAAAAAAACCGTCGGTTTCTTTATTTTTTTTACGCTTTAATATGGTAGCACAACGTGCCTGGAAAACATTAGTTGAAGGATGTTCGTTAAGCTCAAAGCTGCACAAATGTGTATCTATGTTGAGTCAACCTACAGGGATCGAACTCCGAATTTTACTGTTAAATACTCTCGGACGTGCCGCTGAGTCATCGAGTGTTATAGATATCTATATAAATGTAATTTCGTAACTAAATATAATATAATAAAACTGAACACGATTTCCCATCATTCCAAATTTTCTAAAACAATTAGACGTATTAAAACATTATTCTAATAAAAAACATTTTTTTACAAAGTGAAATGGATGATTGGATTAGTCAAAACTTTGACTAAATGGTTGTCAAAAGCCAATTTAAATTCAAAGAGTAAAGTTTCATTTATTTAATATATTAATTTAATATAGATCACAAACAACGCAAATTTACACAATTATAAAAGCTACATCAAGTAAAGAATTAGAAAAAGCTTCGTTATTAACCGTGATTTAGCTTTTAACCATGAATTAACTCTCTAAGGAAATTACGATTTGGTACTTTTATTTTCCCCATTTCATAAATTTTTACAGGAACTAGAAATTATCCAGTTCTTTCTGAGCAGTTTTCTGTTTTTTACAGTCTTCAAAAATTAAATACTGTTTGTCTTTTCATGATAACTAAAATGATGAACGAGAGTTATGTAACTAAAAAAGCTTTTATTTTAAATATTATTTTTATTTTAATTTAATGCTTTATGTGATTTAAATAGTAACAAAATGTAGTAGTTATTAAACCAGATAAATGGAGCAGTACTGTCTTTTAAATTAAAAGTATTACGAGAAAAATATCTATATAATTAAAACAGTAATGTGTGTGCGCGCGCGTATGGGAAGCTTTTTAAATTTCGTTGAACTGTGCAAAAAATGAAGTTAGAAGTAGGGAAGTTCAGACAACGTCACCATATACGTGAGGGATGACTGGATGTAGTTAGTGCTATGTAGTGCAAATGGAAAGGTATTTGGGGAATGGATTTGTCATCTCTCAGAGTCCCATCTCAGACAAAAGTGTTTATGTGTGAATTTCTTCATTTACTTATAGACACATATAGTAACGGTCACCCTGTTGAGTTTTAACACTTGTTCCCGATGCCCATGTTTAGTAACTGTTGCTAGATCCGAGGTCTCTTACCAGATAAGTCGATTGGTTTGTCATTTTTGATCGCAAAATTGGCTCAAAATGTCTTTTGTACTAGATATGCTTGGTGGGTATCACGTGTTGTGGAATAAGTTTAACCTCGCAGTCATTGAGACGCCCCGCACGACCATCAGATTCGTTTAGAATTCTATATACATAACCTCTTACGTGAGTAGTCTATATGGGCGACTTAAGTGTTTTAATTACTTTAAATATACAGCGCTGCCTTTACATTTTATAAACTTTATGCATTCAAATACAAAATACTACAACTAACAAAATTATTTGTATGCGAAGCACGAGTTCTTCAACAAGTATTTATTACCGGAGGTAATTGTAAGTTATTAAACTTAAACGAATACTCCTCTAACACTAGATAAACTAAGGTGCAAATATATTTACTAAGATTAAAACTAAAGTTTAAATTTGAATAAAATTCAATACAAATGGGAAGAGAGGTTATCGTTCCGGACTGTAAATCCGATTAAAACTAAAGATTAAATTTGAATAAAATTCAATACAAATGGGAAGAGAGGTTATCGTTCCGGACTGTAAATCCGATTAGAACTAAAGTTTAAATTTGAATAAAATTCAATACAAATGGGCAGAGAGGTTATCGTTCCGGACTGTAAATCCGATTAAAACTAAAGTTTAAATTTGAATAAAATTAAATACAAATGGGCAGAGAGGTTATCGTTCCGGACTGTAAATCCGATATTCAGTCCGTCTTTTGTGTCCGGTTATCCACCCCACCCCCCCAAATCGCACTCTAGGACTGTGAGTGCTTTAAGAAAGTGATGGTCAAATTCCACTATTAGATAAGCGCAGTTGACCAGCTGCCTTACTTCTAGTTTATTGCTTCAAATAGTCTACAAGAACTTGGCACGAAATTCAACAAAAATTACAAACAAGTCTCGTTATGTCACATGATGCAAATATTGGTATTTTATAAGGATTACCAAAAATGTATACAAAATAATACCAATAGTTTCTAATACAAAAACTTTGTCATCATAAGTTATACAGAATTATATTATATTATTATAGACTCATAAACGCTATCACCATTTTATGCGCGAGCGTCTCCCCACTTTTGAATTCTCACTTCGAGCACTGCTTATAAGTATATCGTTTGTTTGTTTGCTTGTTTCGAATATTCTCTCACGGCTATCCATGGGCCATCTGCGCTAGCCATCCCTAATTTTGATTTAAAATACTAGAGGGAAAGCACTCAGATATTGCTAAAAATGCTCATGTAAGCTTTGTACAGTTTATTCTCGAACTGATATAGGTTATTAGATGGTTATAGAGATGTCCGACGAACTAGTCTTCATATTTAAAACTAAATCTCAGCTTATAGCATATTTAGAAATCACTGTATAATGTAATGTTGTTATTTACATTCCTCGTTAGCAGAGAAAAATTCTAAGTGTTAAGTGTAAACCAATTTTTCTTGGTGAAAGAAGGCTATTGCAGTCGAAATACATATTCTTGTGTTTAAAGTTACAAACCACATATTCGCTATGCCATGATTTTAATCCATAAACGTGACACGTCTTTTACCTAATCACCTTAGCATTGCTTTGTTTTTGAATAATAAGCCGGCTGTTGCTTTTATATTCTTGCTCAGGCAAGAGCGCTGACACTATTAGTGTGTGTGTGTTTGTGTATGTATGTATGGGAAAACGTCAGAGCCAATTAATTCTATCAAACAGTACCAATAGTATTTTAAATTTAAAGCTGGAGAGACTTTTATAATCTTTGAAAACGTTGCGTAAACAATGGAACTTGTATAATACACTAATGGATTTAGGGTAAGCTTAGATGTACTAAACTATGTATAAGTTAAGCAACGTTTGCGTTTGGTTTTTGTAACTGAAATTTAAAGACTGCAAACACACACAGTATCAGTGAAACACAAAGGTACATAATGGGAGTCTTCGTGGATAGTAACATACGTAACACCAACCCATTGACACCACTGTAAAACACTTTGTTTTACGTAACACCAACCTATTGACACCACTGTAAAGCACTTTGTTTTACGTAACACCAACCTATTGACACCACTGTAAAGCACTTTGTTTTACGTAACACCAACCTATTGACACAACTGTAAAGCACTTTGTTTTACGTAACACCAACCTATTGACACCACTGTAAAGCACTTTGTTTTACGTAACACCAACCTATTGACACAACTGTAAAGCACTTTGTTTTACGTAACACCAACCTATTGACACCACTGTAAAGCACTTTGTTTTACGTAACACCAACCTATTGACACCACTGTAAAGCACTTTGTTTCACGTAACACCAACCTATTGACACCACTGTAAAGCACTTTGTTTTACGTAACACCAACCTATTGACACCACTGTAAAGCACTTTGTTTTACGTAACACCAACCTATTGACACCACTGTAAAGCACTTTGTTTTACGTAACACCAACCTATTGACACCACTGTAAAGCACTTTGTTTTTCTGAACGTTTCAAATGTTATTCTATTTAATCGAACGACTTGGGACAATTTTTATTTTATTTTGTAAGAAGGACAACGTAATAGGCTTTGTAAATTAGTTGGTATATAATTGGCTTAGTTAAAAGCCAGGAAACGCAAAAATAGTCAGTAAAGTTTAAACTATAACATTCGAATTTCAACGTGAATTTGTTGATATCGTAATCAAGACTAAGGTTTTTGGTCAATAGCACGAAGGACAAGAAATTATTCACATGATAGTTTATACAAACATAAGTCATTTGCTTTTAATATCTAAATACCCAATATTCACCAATATTCATATAAAGGATGTCTGTGAGACTCAAACTTTTATGTCCGTTTTAATAGTGTATTTTTAAAGTAATGTTTTAAATAACTATACTTGCATTACCTTTTAGTAAGCGTTTAAAAATGTTTAAGAAAAAGCCATACTCATTATAATTTATTTTTTGGTATTCTTTATCAGCAACATAATGCATCTCATAACATTCTTTTTTTTTATCGTCAGAAATAGTTATTTCAGAAACACTAAAAAGTCATGAAATTATGACTTATAAAACTTAATATAGGTTTAGGGTATTTATTGGAGCCGGGCGTGCCGAGCGACGTATAGAAAGGTCCAAGTTTTGAACGGCGATATTTCGCTAAATACGTTGCGCATTTTTAGCTGTGGGGATGTAAAAACCGTTATGGTGATTCCCGATATTGGATTTAGAGTAGGCGGTGTGTGTTGATAACGGCCGAGAGTGCAAATTTAGGGTACACTAATGACTGAACATTGGGATCTTTGACCTGGTCATTCAGCTCGTACGTCCCGTAAGGTGCCATTTAGGGTATTTATTAACGAATTTCTTCCAGGTCCTGTAAAGGTAGACTTTCCTGGTCCTATGACGAGATGATATACCACTTTTCATAATTAAAATTTTTTGTTCACAAAATCCTATGTTTATCAGAACGTTTGGGGTAAATTTTATGAATTTAATCTGTATTTCGGTAAGTGTGAAATTATTGCATATTTTGTGTAAAGTTTCTTGTGTTCTGCATAATAAGAAAACCTCTATTGTACCAGTGTTTGTCGAACGTTGCTCACATAAATATTGTAAAGTTTTTCATGAACAGTATTGCTTTCATTTATTAAGATGGATGGTTAAATAATTCCGTTTGAGTAACACGGGTTACGTTATATTCTTAAGCCGTTAAAACGGGCCATGATGGTAAAATAATTCCGTTTGAGTAACACGGGTTACGTTATATTCTTAAGCCGTTAAAACAGACCAGGATGGTTAAATAGTTCCGTTTGAGTAACACGTGTTACGTTATATTTTTAAGCCGTTAAAACAGGCCAGGATGGTTGTTTTGTGAAAAATCAAAGATACTCGTACGATTTATTACTTTTAAATTGCTTAAAACCCCGTCGTCTGAGTTAAGTGGCTTAGCGAGGATGTTAATTTCAGAGAAAAAAAGTGGACTAATACATGCATATAAAGTTTGAGTCCGTATGAGTTAGTACGGTGTAAAAATTAGTGGTTTGGGTTGTTTTGAATTTCGCGCAAAGCTACACGAGGGCTATCTGCGCTAGCCGTCCCTAATTTAGCAGTGTAAGACTAGAGAGAAATCAGCTAATCATCACCACCCACCGCCAACTCTTGAGCTACTCTTTTACCAACGACTAGTGGGATTGACCGTCAAATTATAAGGCCCCCACGGCTGAAGGGGCGAGCATGGTTGGTGGGACGGGGATTCGAACCCGCGACCCCCAGATTGCGAGTAGAGCACCCTAACCACCTGGTCATGCCGGGCCTAAAAATTAGTGTTAAGTAACTTGATCAGAGCAAGATATAGATGGTGTGAAGTAGCCATATTTGATTTATACAACTGATCAAGAGTGTGAGATTAATTAAAACGGGTTATATTTACACCAGTTTGTGATCGGTTTTCGTAAAAAAAAAAGTCGTGTACGTAATAATGCTCGAGTTAATAGTCCTGTATCATTTTACCGCTAAGAGTATCGTAATCTATCCAATATCGCCGAGAAAAAATTTTTTATGAAAGATATTGTTTTAATACAAAGACGTCTTTGAAAACTTTCTTATACTAACTGATCTTTTTATTTTATGTTCTAGGCAAACTACTGTGTCGATTCGCGGTGAACAATCTTTGTACACAGTCTGTTTTTGAAGAGCAATCGGTCAACAAAACGGTAAGATATTGTGTTGTTGTTTTTATTAATCATACACCTGCAGATGTTCTCCAGGAAAGTTAGTAGAACTTTCAGTCCAGCTTCATCGGTCGTGTTATTATGTGCTCTACTTCATACGGGTGCTTGTGGTATAAAGACCTGTTTCTGGTTTTCTGTTTACCCGATGTGTGTTTAGCTCTACTGCATTACTATTTGCAGCGTAGAGTTCGGATACCTTTCAACAGTTGTTTACCTTGTTTTTAATAAACGATTTAACTGTGGAGCCATATCGTTATGGTAGATTCAGTAAGTGGTTTCAGTGTTTAGTCCTCGAATCACTATCAAGTTTTACTTAGAAGGTAGCCATATGTTGTACAATGAATATTAATGTCATGGAATTGTTTTCAAATAACCTTTCTCAGTGTTTTGTAACTTCCTGAAACGATGTTTAATTCTTAGTAATGAAAAGTATTAGCTAATAAAATGCATACCGTTAAAGTACACTGTTTTGTTTTATTTTGAACATTGTAAAAACTTTTATTTTCATTGTTTCGTATATGTTTCTTTTAAGGTTGAGCTTGAATAAAAGATGCTAAAATAGACAGTAGTATTTGCTCTATAATATAGGTAACTTCGGATAACCAGTGATACTCTGTATGGTGGTTTAATTCCTACTCTGGGGGCAAGTAAAACCGTTTAAAGACCTGAAGTGGGTCTTCAGAGAGCCCAGCAATAACCTGGAAACACGATTGCTAACTTACTAAGTTAATCTGACGTATTTATTGTGACAATAGCACTGTTTTCTGGTTATGTTTACTTCAACTGGATATTTATTTTCTTAGCTTCAGATACTCCCTGTTGCAGCACTGAAATTGGCTTTTCTGTTCTTGATCTAACTAGGAGATACTACCGGATTGATGTGTTCGCCTGTTTGTAATTTATACAGATATAACTGTGTTCGCGTAAAATTCACTCACTTCAGCACGTAGGTATGCTCACGTTCTTACAGAAACTACGATGTCATCCCGATCTAAGAATAACGAAACCATTTGGCTGTTGAAAAGATATTCCCGAAGACGTAAACTGCCCCCCAGTGGCACAGCGGTATGTCTGCGGACTTAAAACGCTAGAATCCGGGTTTCGATACCCGTGGTGGGGCAGAGCACAGATAGCCCATTGTGTAGCTTTGTGATTAATTACAAACAAACAAGACGTAAACTGTCCCCCAGTGGCACAGCGGTATGTCTGCGGACTTACAACGCTAAAATCCGGGTTTCGATACCCATGGTGTTCAGAGCACAGATAGCCCATTGTGTAGCTTTGTGATTAATTACAAACAAACAAGACGTAAACTTCTGCGTGTCCTTACACTTATCTACCTTTTTCCTATGCATTTTAAGCGCAAAAATTAAATGATACCCTTTCTTCCTAAATATGTATGTATGTTAAATTATTTTTATCTTCATATAACATAGATTGAACGTACAGATGAAAAGCAGCACTTAACTAAAATGGTGAAATTTCATTTTTGCACATCTGGATTCATCCCAGCAGG
>NW_013673547.1:9929-21767 GCF_000517525.1 Limulus polyphemus
CTGGTGTCTTATTCCTTTATTTCTGCCGCTTCGTTTGTGTTTTTCAGGTTACAGTTAATGCTCTTCCTAGTGTCTTATTCTTTTATTTCTGCCGCTTCGTTTGTGTTTTTCAGGCTACAGTTAATGCTCTACCTGGTGTCTTATGCCTTTATTTCTGCCGCTTCGTTTGTGTTTTTCAGGCTACAGTTAATGTCATTTTCTGGCGGCAATGATGGAATGACATTAATCATGGATTGAACCAGCTTTACGGGAGAGGAATGGTTGTGACTAAAACGATAATCTAGGTGTGAATATCGTATTCTCGTCAACATATTGATAATTTGTATGCTTAGTTTTTGTCTCGTTCTTTCTTCGAACCGTGTATTTTGATCAGTATATTCCTATCAATTGTGTGTGCCTTTCACAGACTATGCTAATGATGGTCATATCCCCGCATCTTAAATGCATGACCGAGTTTTGCATTTTATCTTCAAACTTTTATTCTATTTTCACTTTTTTCTTATCATTTGACATTTTGAGTCAGTATTTCCTCATTTTCACAACCATTCACCTCCCTCAACCATATATGGTAAATGGTAGCTGGCCTTACCTGCTACGGAAAGATATAAAGAAACGAACCCCCTCATAGTAGCAAGTGATACAGAAGTGTGACAGAAATGGTACATCAGAACAATATGATACGTTTTTTAATGGGCTAATTGTACAGTTTTTAGGGTTTTGGAGCTCCATCTTTAAGGGTCACTCATAAAAAAAATCAGTGCGAGGGGCCTTAAGCTGCCTTACATTAAGGACGACTTTGGGCATAGATGTAATTATGTATATGCTAGTCTACTGCATTACTTGATTGAACTTTAAAATCACCAAAAGTGTGAAAATTCCATTCTATTAGGCTCTCTTTTTTTCTGATGTTAAACCTAGCATAACTGTTATAGTTACAATCTATCTATTTGTCCATCCATCTATCAAAGAAAAAAAAAGAAGATAGAAGGACAGTGAAGTGTGTCCGGATTGGCTTGTCAAGGATCGTGTAACTCTGAGGGCGATAGTGTTCTCAGGAGGTGTTATACCATTTGCTTGTGACAGGATTATTTGCTTCAATCTTCAGAACTTTGCTCATGCCCTTCTATTGTGCTTATCGCCCAAGGCTAGTTCCTACACAACATCTTATGCGCCTGTTTCCGGCGGCTCTTGTCACCTGTCAGAACAGCGTGTCCCGCGAGCTTACATGACTAGAGGCAGACGTCAGTATATTAATGTGTAATCAGGTGTGTTTACATACAATCATATATATCTGATGTAGTCTATTACTGTTGTTATTATCATTCCGTCAGAAATCACGTGCTCCTCTCGTGAGCTTACCATAAAGATGGTAAATAAATTATTCGTGTTGTCTTCAAACTACCCGATTTGAACGTCAATGTAAATTGTGAATTCTTGATGTTAGAAAAACACGTAGGTGTAATTAAAAAATCGAAAAATACGATACCCTGTAGCCTGAGTGCTTTCGAAAGTTGGACCTTTCTTTTTCAGGGACAAACTTTGCCTCTGAAGAAGAAAAATCCACTTTTCTAAAGGGCTCGGGTTATAGGATGTCGTATTTTTGTGCTAATGTGACTTGTAAAGTCATTTTTATTACCTCTAAGCTTATTCCAGTTTTTCACGTGGCTTCCCGCTTCCTTTTAAGTTTATAGTTATATAGATCGTGTTGAGTGTAATACTTAAGTTATGAAAACGCTAATTTTTTTAAAATAAATTATTATGGATTCTGTGAATTTCATTTTCATTATGGAGGTTTCTACATAACCTTTTTTTTTTCGCTGCAGAAAATACGTTTCTGTCAGTTTTATACTTTAATACTGCGGTAGAGGCGGATTTTGTTGTACATTCTGACTGTAATATTCATTGATATCGTCTTTTCGTGTTAAGTGTGGGTGACACCTTTTGTTTTAGTCCATAATTTGATAGTGACATTATAGGCTTAATTTTTGTTTCGCTCTTCTTTTTAACTCAACCACGTATTCGCCAACGTGATGCACCGCTAGTCAGATGTTTAATTTGTTACTTGTCTTTTTTTTTTTCAAATTAAATTGTTCGACTGGCATCCTAAGCGTGAAAATATTCCGTTTTCGAAACCTAAACTGCATTAGTGAATCTGTTTTTCTTTTATTATCTTTAATCAGCGAACTATTAACATTCCGTTTACAGTAGTAATAATTCTTCAAATTTTAATAACCATTTCACGATTTCGAATTTGAAGTACATGAGAGTTTTCAATGGTTCTAATGTATTAATATGCCTAATGTGAAATCTTTCCAACGTTTTAACGATCTTATTTTTTTATTCTTAATATTCTGTACATTTTCAATCAACTCACAGTTAAAAACAAACACAAAACAAGGGATTGTCTGCATCTATAGAAAATTATTTATATACATAGATGTCAGGCATCATTAGCGTGCCTATTGTTGCCCAATCTCTATTCAAGTCAGAATCAAATACATCCCGTCCCTAGTCGGTAGGTAGGAGCCCGTTTTGAACTTCGGTCCAATGCCATAAGCGGATGAGAATGGTCATCCATTTCCACTGGACGGAATGTTAGTCCATCGAGCGATAACCCCCAGCTACCCGTTGGTACCCATTGTGGTATTGGGGTAAAGAGTCTTGCTCGAGAACACAACAATATGTAGCGAACAAACCCCCGATTTCGCAACATTCCGACTACGAATCCAAAGCAATAGCCAACTGGTCCACGATGTTCGCCACCAATCTCCATTGGACACTAACAACTAAAAACCAGTTTTCTTCTTCTTTTGTCTTACAGAGAAGGGCCACTGGAAGCTACTCTGAGCTTTGGTTGTTTGTTTTAGAGCAAAGCCACCTTTGGCTATCTGCTGTGTCCACCGCGAGGAATCGAACCCCGGATTTTAGAGTTCTAAGTTCGGAAACTTACCGCTGTCCCACTGGGGAGCAAGAACTTCTAAATCTGCCACGTCACGCTTTCTAACATAGCTACTCGTGTGTGTGTGTTCATGTCTTCTTTATTAAAAATCTCCCCCTTCTTCCTCATTTCTTGTGTTCCTTTAACAATATACGTATATAGACGCCGACTTCTGTCTCATTGCACTTGCCCCCCCCCCCCCCACGTGGCACAGCGGCAGGTCTGCGGACTTACAACGCTAGAAGCCGGGTTTCGATACCCGTGGTGGGCAGAGCACAGATAGCCCTTTTGTATCTTTGTGCATAGTTAAAAACAAACTCATTGCACTTAATTATACCACTCGACAAAACTAAGCCTACTTTCATTTTATGATTACTTAAAAACAAATATGTTTTTGTCATAAGAGACTCATTAAAAAGAATGGAGAAAAATGAGAATATTTATTTATACACAAACACGTCAGTTGTTGATTGGAAAACGGTTGTTAAAATGTTATCTATATATTACGTAAATGTTCACAATTGACAGTAGTTTTTCTCTCTCTAAATGTATATATTTGTGTATATTACAGCTACATTTTATTTTGTGAAACTGCAAATTTATTTTCCACGGTTAATCGTTTTGTGCAACCAGGCCACAGTGTAAAAAACTCAATGTTTGCGTTTTATATCACTCTACGTTTGGATATAAGTTGTTGTTGTTTTTTTTTAATTTCGCGCAAAGCTACACGAGGGCTATCAGCGCTAGCCGTCCCTAATTTAGCAGTGATAGACTAGAGGGAAAGAAGCTAGTCCTCACCGCCCACCGCCAACTCTTGGGCTACTCTTTTTACCAACGAATAATGGGATTGACCGTTACAGTATAACGCCCCCTACGGCTGAAAGAGCGAGCATGGCGACCCTCAGATTGCGAGTCAAGCGCCATAACCACAAGGCCATGTGAAAATTATAATTGAATTATAATTATAATTACCAAAAATAGAAGTTATTTAATCATGAAATTTAGACATACTTCCTTTCCATTAATTCTCGGCGTAATAATAAATTGACAAACAACGATTTATAAGCATAATGAAGTGGCATATTTTTGGGAGAACATGTAATATGCCCCCCAAAAAAAATCCAACAGAAACTAAAAACAAACCACTCTTCCACAAACAAGGATCTCTCAGTGTGAGAAGAGTAGTTCCAAATATTTTATACGACACATAATTATCTTAATTATCAGTATTTGAAATAAATGAGCACTGTTTTAAGAAACGAAAAACATTTTTTAATATTAAATAAGTAGCCATCTAAAGAAACATTTCCTGCAATGAAGTAACTCGTTATAAACACAATTGTTTTAGAGTGAACGTCTTTTACAAGTTTGCAAAGCATGATTATAATTATTAGGCTTATTATAATTTTTTTACACTGCATGTAGTGTTTAAAAAACATAATGGCCTAATATTTATTTTTATGACAAATATAATTAATTATAATCATGCTTCGCCAGCTTGGAAAAAGCGTTCACTCTAAAACAAGTTTTAATGTAAGAAATGTCTTATATAGATAGCGATCCGACCATTACTGTGTTTGTCAAGTCCCAGCCGGCCTGATGAGCTCTGGATTGAACGAAACGCGTCGTCGGCAATGGATATAGCGAAAATAGGGTGATTGAAATACCATTATTATACACTTTTCTAACTCTTGAAAATATCTAAGGGACTAGATAAAAAATGTAGTGTTCAAGAATATAGTAGGCCTAATATTGATGTTTTATGACAAGTATAATTAATTTGTTATAAACGTTTAAGTAATATGATACCACAAAGTTCTTAACAACAGTGGTTTACTGCTCATTGATGTTCTTGCGGGAAAACAAATATGACATAATTGGTATTTCTATAAGCAATGTTCTATGTATCAGAACGTTGATGGATAGAGCACCCATAATAAAATGCAGAATGTTCTGTAAATCTGATTACCGTTAGTTACCATGGTCACGTAAACAACCAGACGCTCACCACCATTGTTGATTCGGTCAGTGCTCACAAATCTATAACGTGTTTTTACGAGTTCTGTTAACAGAAAAGTCTTGTAGTGCTTACCGTGTTTCATCTTGATACTGAACCACTTTACTGTGATGAAAAGTACATATATATATATATATGTGTGTGTATGTGTGTAAAAACACATATACACACACTATATTTAGTTGGTATACGGTAGTGTTTCTCACACTCTAACATTTAATCACAGGAAAAGTTATTTTTTTTAATTTTTCGTTAAACTATGTGTGTGTGTGTATATATCGGTTCACAGCATTTATTTCAACTGTTCTTAAATAAACACACTGTTTCGTTTAAACGAGAAAGTAGCTGTTTTTTTGTATTTTGTGAATAATGCAAACCATCGATATTAGGCTGATTTATTGTATTAATTACTATCTATAGTTAGTTTAAAAAAAGAAAGATCTTAGGAAATACTATACCTCTTGAAGACAACACTGTTGGACTTCATAGATGCAGTCTCTTTGAACTTAAAAATACAGTAGAAACTGTAGAATTTGCTAACAATGCATTACGCCCCCCCAGTGGCATAGCGGTATGTCTGCGGACTTACAACGCTAGAATCCGAGTTTCGATACCCGTGGTGGGCAAAGCACAGATAGCCCATTGTGTAGCTTTGTGCTTAATTACAAACAAACAAACAATGCATTACATAATACACTGCCTCGTATAACTGATATTGTTCTTATAATTGTTATGTAATTTTAGGCCTAATACCAATGTCTTATGACAAATATAATTAATTAACCAACTCAAAAAAGAAGTTCACACCATAACAATTGTTGTTGTAACAAATGACCTATGTGGACAGTGTTCCGACCACTACTGTGTTTGTTATGTCCCAGCTGATCTGATGATCTCCAGATTGAACGAAATGCGTCGTTGGCGATGGATGTGACGGGCATAGCGTGGTTGAAATAATACTGCTATATATTTTCTTTTCTTCTTGCAAAACCACAGATTGCTGAGATACGTAAGAAATGCATCTTGTTTCATTTTGTGGTAAATGTAGGTTTTGTTTATTTGAATATTAATTCTATTAATTTGATTGAATTTTTTATGTGGTTGTTTACTGTCAGTTGTTGTTAAAAATATACTCGATAATCCCTAGCTGCCAATCCTCCCTGTGAATATAATGTAATCTTTTTCTTTGTTTATTTGGTATCCAATATGATTTCTGAAATTCTGCGTAACCTGTTATTAGTGACAATGTAAATACATCCTTTTGGCTCAGAGGAACGTGTGAGGACCTTTAGCACTAAAAACTCGGGTTCGATCCGTGTATTGAGCACAGGAAGGGTAGATAATTGCGTAACTTTGCGCTTAAAAAGATACACACACAACTTATAATAATTTAAGATATAGTGCACAAACACACGCCACTTTTGTCAAACCTTTAGAGACAGAGGCGAATTAAGTGTGGCACGTAATGCATGGAGAAAAAAGCTTGTGGAATGTACATCAACCGAATTTCTTGGCTCAGCAGTCAAGTAGAGAGTGATGTACATTTAAATGCGGTAAACAGGGTCTGCAAAAATGTTAGCTATCGAGCTGCTATGGTGTGCCCTACCACGTGGGCTCTGATTGTGAACAGGGAGAAAAATGTTTCGTGTTGAGTAAACGATTTTTTTTTTTCACATCGATCTCTCACGAATCTGAGAGAAGAAACGGAATACTGACAACCGTGAAGTTTCACCTTTGTTTTAAGTGTGTCACTGGATTCACGTCTGATACCCAAAGAAAACCTGCATGGACCACGGATTTAATCGAATGAAATGCATCTCTTCTTTTTATTTTTTTCTCCTGCATCGGAATGATGGTTCTTTCACTAGTTGCCATAGCAACTAAATCCGTGGTCAGCGCACCGCTACATCATCATTAAGCACCGGACACGCAGCTCGTGTAAGTCGCTCCCCAGTGGACCGGGCTCTCCTTCATTCCGTATTCACGGCGGGGAGCAGCATGTTTGATCCGACAGCCATCGGTACGTGCCTTGATTTCAGACACAATTATTATCCATTAATTTCCTCGAAGCCAAGACCGAATCATAATGAAAGCATTCTTTGTTTTGTAGAGGAGGTGTAAATGGTTTTATGCTATTTATTTTCTTATTTTTTACTTTATTTTCTAGTCCTGGAGAAAAGTTAGGAGAGAGAGAAATCTTGTTTACCATCTCTTTCATTTCAGGTCGGTTTTCAACTTCGGTCCCTTCGTAGTCCATGTTGGAACACACATCACCCGATGTGTGGTATTCACTGCACGCCCTTAACTTTCGCTTCTACTTCTTTCAAACCCCAACAATATATTCACATTCTTTTTTTTTTTTACAATTTTGCAACATCTTTTTTAGTCACTCAAAGTTAAAGATAACCTGGTACAGGAAATAGCATTATCGATGTTAATTTTTTTACAGTATAGTAATGAAGCTTAAAACGTTGGTTTACATTTAAAAAAATTAATCCATTCTTTTTTTTTTTACTTTATATACCCCCCCTCCCCCCACCGGTGGATCAACGGCAAGTCTATGGACTTACTACGCTAAAAACAGAGCACAAATAACCCATTATGTAGCTTTGCGGTACAAAACAGATTAATTTATATGGGGGGGGCAGGAGGCAACCAAAAAAGCCAGAGTGTAATGGCTACTTTTCCCCCTGCGAAGATGCCTTACAATTCATAATCACTGTTCGACTTAATTTTAAGAAAATCGGAAATGTATAATTGTTAATTGATTATTTTCGCACAAAGTAAAGATAAAAGATAAATATAGATAAATTTCATTCCACGTTAATTTCCTTCGTTTTTAAAGTATTTCTTTTCATTTTTAAATAAGTATCTGATATTCAAAAGTAAGCCCCATCACTGCATGCACTTGTAAAAAAAATTCGATAACTAATAAGTTATTTTGTTCAGATAAACTAAAGGATGTTTGTTGAAAAAGATACCATCTATAATGATTATATATATATACTTGGAAGCACAACATGAGAAACATCTTTCGTTATTGGCTGATATAACTTTCGTGGTATAAGAGTTTTGAAAAATATTAAGTGTTGCACTTTGTGATTGGATAGCCGTAATTTACAGATTACCTTGTTGAATTTTCACTGGTTTAAAACTGTTTCTCCAACGCCCATTGTCACACTTTGAAATAAATGTAAAGAAAAAATAATAATAATTTAGCATACGATTTGTCGTTGTGTTATCCCACCCCTTTCTGACACAACCAACCACGTTCTTGGCGTCACTAAATTCTCCTTACCATGCAGAACGTTCAACACAGTAAAGAAGTTTTAACCCTCACCGTTAGAACATCAATTTGCATCAAATTCTTTAGATGACGAAAGTTGCTATGGCAACGGTGTATTGATTGGCCCGAAGGCGCTGTATACTCGAATAAAGAGCAATCAGAGGGACCTTGTTATTGAAAGATGGGGTTGAACGTGAGCTGAAGGACAGCCCTATGGTCTGTAGTGAAAAGAGAGGGTTGAATGGTGAATATGTAATCGGTGTTGTAGTGGTAGAGACCGACAACCCTCTTTTATATTTAAAACGCGCCACGAGCAATTTCACACAACATCGAAAATCTCCAGTCGGTTTCTGTTATATTTTACCCTAACGTTACGAACTTCGTTTGGGATAATATACAAAAAGCTTCATAAAAGTTTGACAAATATAGTATGAAAATATAGTTTTTACTGTTCTTTCTACTCGCTGCTTTTATAAACTAACTGCTTTTAAAATTACTTTTTTTAAAACTTGTACGCGTATTTTGACTTCTGGGTTTTAATGATTGAAGTTAATAAATAGATTTTTACCGGTTGTTATTTGCGAAATAAACCCCGGATTTTAGCACTTTACCACTGACCTATTAGGGGTGCATTTCCGAAACGTTAACTATAGATGCAAGATTAAAAAATTTGGTATTCCGTGCGCAGTTATGAATTCTTCCTTTTGTTCAAGTTGTATAAGTAAAGAGACGTTAAAAGTGAAATCTTGGGGCGTAATTATGGGGGAAGAACCACTTTATTTATTTGCCAAGACTTGTATAATAATAATAATAGAGGATTAGCATCTTTACTGTTGGAAATCTTAGCAAGAATTCTCTTCTTGAAACTACATTGTAGTTATATACTGAGCATTTAAGGATGCTAGCGAACCGGAAAAGCTTGAAGGTGTATGTATGTTCGCAGTAACTTTATATTGGTTTTGTAGTTAGAGAGAAGAGAGCAGTGAGGTAATCATTGTAATGGTATGTAAGCACAAGTATGAGAATATTGTCTTATCGACATGTTAGCGATTGTCCTGATGTTTGTCTTTTCAAATAGTCTTGGAAACCGCACGCTGGGAATGGAACGTTTAGCATGTTCATATAGTCGTGACGAAACACAACATTTCGTGGACTAGGACTTTTTTTATTGTCTTGAATGGTCGATACTAGGCGTTGTCTGCACGTAGACCAACATTATGTGTTGCCTGTAATCTTGTTTGTAACATTCATAATATCCCCCTCTCCCCCCCCAATCCCAGTGGTGCAGCGGTCAATCTGAGGACTTATCGTTAACGCTAAAAACGGGGATTCGATACCTGCGGTGGTCAGAGCACAGGTAGCTTATTGTGCAACTTTGTACTTAATAGCAAACAAATCAAACATGTCAGAAAAGAAGATGAATTTCACAACTACATAGCTCTGTGCAAACTTTAATGTTTCGCAATAGGACCCAAAACGGTTTTTTTATTTTCTCAGTTAACAAAGTCAAAACTACCAGCCTCACTTTATACATGCATAAACAATGCAAAAAATCGGTTTTATTTTAAAATAGGAAATTAACTTGGACATTAAGTGTTGGGTCACATTGTGCCCATTATACATTTAGTAGATTTTTAGTTAAAAATAACGATTTTTTGTAGTTGACGGGGTGTAGTTTTGCTGTTTGGTGGTAGAAATAAAAAAAATCTCGACCATCAATTTTGACGTGATGCTTTCAACTGGTAAGGAGAGAATATAGTAAAGCTTGAAATTTTTTCTATTGTTTGTTTCAGAAAGTTGCCCGAAGCTACACGAGGACTAGCTGCGTTAGCCAACCCTGATATTAAACTGAGCATATCTCGACAAATTTTGCTCTACTCTAATCGATTTGACTGTTACTGCTATAACGCACCCACAACTCTCAAGTATGGAACGCGATTTTTCGGCAGCAAGACGCGAACTCTGAACCCTCGAATTCACAGTTCGGCACGCTAACTACTAGGAGACGCCTGGCCCATTGTATGATGTATATGGTTTCGGAGTTTAAAACTCTTAATGGTTCATTCCTAATTCATTTTTAAATCGGTGTGAAAAAACGTTATATGGGTATCCTGTGTGTTTTCTTAAATATCCTGAAATTAAGAAAAGTTATTCACATACCCGAGCCACAAGTATCTTCACGAAGTACAAATATATAATTAGCAAGGTTAAACAGAGCAAATAATAAAAATGTATTGTTGCTAGGTGAACTGCACTGATTTAATAATAGTGTATTGTTGCTAGGTGAACTGCACTGCTTTAATAATAATGTATTGTTGCCAGGTGAACTGAACTGCTTTAATAATAATGTATTGTTGCTAGGTGAACTGCACTGCTTTAATAATATGTATTGTTGCCAGGTGAACTGCACTGCTTTAATAATAATGTATTGTTGCTAGGTGAACTGCACTGCTTTAATAATATGTATTGTTGCCAGGTGAACTGCACTGCTTTTTGGGAATAAAATATGAATATAGTAATGAGAAACATCTATGCTGTCCAAATATGAAAGTAACAATATATATATATATTTATAGTTTAAAACTGACCAGATACAGGAATCTTAAGACGCAGCCTTTTGAAAAAATTGAAGTCTGGTTGAACTCAAACACTAAACAGAAATACATGTTAATAAGAAGATATACAAATGAGCTGTTTGTGTTTGATGTTAAGTGCAAAGCTACACAATTGGATATCTGTGCTCTGCCCATCACGGGCATCAAAACCTGATTTGTAGCGTTATAAGCCTTAAGAGTTACCGCTCAGCTACTCCGGGAGGTGGCTGGCTACAAGTGGTCGAGCCGAGCTAAATACATAATGCACCTCCTATCATTTATAGAGTCTGGTATTAAAATTATTACGTTGACACTACTGCAAGACGATTAATGACGTTAACCATGAGCATAGTGTATAGACAACTCATATTGCAATACTGAAATAGACGGTCATGAATTGTAATACGAAATCCTATTATTGTTATTATGTTTCTAATTACCATCATAACTCTTAGGTTTTGTAACGTCTCTAGGAGTGATTATGTTATAAAATTAATGTTTTTATTTCAGTTTCAAACAACCCAAGCGTTCGACAGTAACTAACATGAATAGTTCTTGGCTTCAATTATCGAAGAAAAAAAACAGCTAAAACCATAAATAATATTCAACGTTAAACTGGTACACAATTAAAAACATTTTATTTAGGCCTATCTATGGCCTTCAAAAAGTTGACGACTCTGGATGACGTTGTAACGTCGAAACACGTAGAGTTTTTGAAGGCCATAGATAGGCCTAAATAAAATGTTTTTAATTGTGTACAAGTATAACGTTGAATATTATTTATGATTTTAACTTTATACACAAGTGCCAAAATACTATAATTAAGGCTTAAGGTTGTTTCTGTTGTCGAAGACTGGACTTCGTTTGAAAACACTGAACAGTAGAGTGTATACAAGACACTAACTAGCTTTTACGCTTCGTATTTAGTAAATATTAAAATTACACAAAGCTTTTAAAATGGCATGTGCTTGAGATAATTAGTAATTTTTTTTTTTTTTTTTTT
>NW_013673547.1:22748-31509 GCF_000517525.1 Limulus polyphemus
CAGCTGTTTAAATTTAGGTATTTCATATTAACAACTTTCGTAAACAAACATAAAAAAGTATGAGTATACCTAAATGTTAATTTGAAATTTGTAGGCCTTTTCCCACAAATATTTAAATTGCCTCCTTGAAGTTTTCTTCCAAAGTGCACGTGTCTTGTACTTCCTATATAACTACTAAGATAACCAGATAACAGGTTTAAGCTCAACAATTTGCCTATTGTAGTATTATTTGGCAAGGTCCTGTTTTTATTAGAAATTTGTATTTCATGTTTTAGTAGTTTCTTGGTAACTGTGTTTGAAAAGAAATCTGTCTACGCAAAGATGATTTAGCGACTTTGTTAATTAGCTATTCCACAATACTGCACCACGGGCTATCGGTGCTGTGCCCACCTTATAGTATTTAATTGTGCCTGTTATTTAAATAACTTAAAAAGTAATTCCTGGCTTTCACGAAGCGAAGTTAATAGTATGTACATACTCAAAGTTTGGACGTATTCATGTTTTTATCTGCTTATTTAATTGTATATATATATATATATGTTTGTTGCAAAGTGCAGCCGCGCTAGCCATCCAGTCACGCGCAAGTTAAGGTCCATCTGTATCGGCTTTAGATTTAGCTCTGTCCAGCAGTCTCTCCTTCAGGCACATCCGCAGTTGTTTGTTTATGAAGATCACGCCAGGAATGGATTCTACAGCTATTGGGGATTTGCTTTCCTCGTGAATGAGCGAATAAATTGAACTAGTCGTGCAGTACGGACTGCTTGTGCACCCCAATCGATTGGTTTTGGAATAGTGGCCATACAGTGGACACCGTGCTACTCTGCCTGGAAAATCTTCCCCCCCCCCCCACCACACACACCTCAGTTTTGCTGGTATGTATAGAGAGACAAGAAATGAAACAGAACAAACTGTAGATGATATTGTTTTTATCAGAAATTTGACCCCTTTACTATAGATTGGTATTTTATATTTGTTAATACTGTTATATGACCTGAAAAAAAAAGTATCATTACTCATTTCAATAACACCTTTTAATGGGTAGTTTTGCTGTCTATCTTTATGTAAATAATTTTCAGGTTGTCGCTGTTTGTAGAAATGTTCTAACTGCTTTATTGTAGCTATTTAAACTATTGCTTGACGTTATCGATAAACATGGATATCTCTATGTAAATAATTTTCAGGTTGTCGCTGTTTGTAGAAATGTTCTAACTGCTTTATTATAGCTATTTAAAGCATTGCTTGACGTTATCGATAAACCTGGATATCTTTATGTAAATAATTTTTCAGGTTGTCGCTGTTTGTAGAAATGTTCTAACTGCTTTATTATAGCTATTTAAAGCATTGCTTGACGTTATCGATAAAACTGAATATCTCTATGTAAATAATTTTCAGATTGTCGCTGTTTGTAGAAAAAATCCTAACTGCTTTATTATAGCTATTTAACGCATTGCTTGACGTTATCGATAAACCTGAATATCTTTAATTTAGATGAAATTATTCCAGTTTGACTTTCCACTCCAATATTTAAATAATTAGGCGTTTATCCATGATTTGTAATAAACAAATTATAAACATTTGAAAGAAAAAAAAAGTTGCATATTCTGGGGATTTCATATCAGTAAATAAATGCGAACTCCCAATATTTAGTTTTGTGGAAGGTTAACAAAATTTCAAGCTTTGTTTAATATCAATTTATCTGTGAAGTATATTTATACAAAGCTAACTAGGCCATAAAAATTATTTTGAACTGCATAGCTTCTAATTTCAGTGAACTAGGGTCTTTAAGCATAAAAACCTTTGAATTGTGTTATTTGTCATTTGATTTAGTCGTAATATGGATATTCTCAGCAAACCTTTTTTCTGTGAAATGTTTGGCTATAGGTAACTAGAAAGTGGACATTATAGGGGTAGCGCTCCATGGAGAACATTTACTAGTACACCAAAGCACTCAATCTGTCAGACGATAGAATGTATTGTGATAGGATGGAGATAAAAGAAAGTGGCTAGAGAACAAATTTCATCTGGAGCTTTCAACTCCTGTTTACATTTCTTCACCACAAGAGGTTTTTACAGTTAGAAATGGTGACGCGCCCCTGACAACAACATTTTTTGGCTGAGTCTTGCTGCACTGTTAGATAGCCAGTTGAACGATATTTCATTTCGTGATTGGTACTCGTATATTCTAGAGATGACCCTCTGTTTGCTAACTTAAATATCACACTGCAATACATCATTAACTAAAAATATCTTAGTTTTTTTATTCGAGCTTTTGGTCTTCGCAATGAAGACGATACCTTATAAGTAACTGGTGTGCATATTTCGTTTTTTTTATGTTTTGGATGCCTTTTGCATTCATTTTTATCTTGGAGTTGATCCTCTTTGTATTAAAGGATTGAATATTTGTGATTAAAGGCATCATCTGGTAAATAAATGAGGCGGCTAATTAAGCCTAACTATGATCTAATATTATAAGTCTTATACAATCAAACTAATTCTTGTAGAAAGGTTTTTATGTGCTTCCATGTACCTAAATGTTGAACCTATATATTTTTATTCTTATTACTTTACCTTTCATGAGGATCATTTTAGTGACTAATAATTATATAATGGTTTTAATGTTGCTAGAGGGCGTAATTAGTTGTTGTTGTTGTTAATTTACTACAGTAATGCATGGTTTTATTAAATCTTTAACTTACGGCTTTTCTACAATAAGTTACAGAGTCATTGTTGATGTTTTCCTGTTTCACTCTTGGTGATTCAACAAGATTAAACCAGTTGAAAAAAGCATTACTTAACTACAGCTTTCCACCAAACTGTTTTAAACAACTAATCTGCAGTGAAAATGCTCAACAACAATATGCTTTCAAAATTAACGACTACGTATATATAAAAAAAATCCTGTACATAAAAATCTATGTAATAAAAATGAAATAGACTTAATTATTATGTTTTCTCTGTATTTATTTATTTCGTCAACTGTATGAACAATATAATCTTTTACGTCAGAACAGAAACAAACATTATACAACTTTAAATGTAATTTTTTTTTCCTTTGCGACTTTATGATATTTTAAAATCGCAAGAAATATCAAAAACCAAAATCATATAAGCAATAGCTACAAAGGCGTCCTCTGGTGGGACAGCGGTAAGCTTACGGATTTACAACACTAAAATCATGGGTTCGGTTCCCATCGGTGGACACAGTAGATAGCCCGATGTGGCTTTGCTATGAAAACACACCGCTACAGAGGCACTTAGGAGTCTTGGTTTTGGTTGGCATAGATAAATAAGGTCGTTTTTAAACTGAAAATTCTCTCTAATTCACGATGAAACTCCCAAGAAAACTGAGAAATGTGATCACTGCTTGTGATCTGTTGTAAGACTAATTAATACTGAGAAACGGCAGTTAGCTGCGAATGTGTAATGCATGAGAAGATGTTTCCAGTTCTCTGAGTATTGTACAGAATAACCTGGCTGCCAATACTAATCATTTAAAATTGAACTATTTTGATAAAGATTATATTTGGACAATGCTTTATAGGAGTAGATAGCTCTAACCTCCTGGCCATGCCAGGCCTAGACTAGAAGGAAAGACAACCAGTCAACAACACCCTACCCAACTCTCAGGCTGTTCTCATCATTCTAATTGGTGGGATTTGACTGTTGATTTTATAACGCACCTACATCCATAAAAACACGAAGTACATTTTTACGGCAATAGATCTCGAACCGTGAATCTTCGAATTCTCAGCCCGACCACACTGATCACTAGGCCACACGACGTTCGAGTTTCGAAGACAGTCACAGTCTTATAGATATTAAATCTTCATGATACAATCGTCTTCTGTATAAAGTATACTATTCACCGCCTTCTGTGATTTTACTGATTTGATTTCGGTAGGTTAGTCCGGCGAATTTTCGGAGAGCTACGTTTCCTTTCAGATACATAAAACTTTGATTGGAATAGGCTAACATTCCAGACGGAGGTGGAAAAGTACCATATTAGATACAATACTCCGCAGGACCTGATATGTAGTTCTCCTCTGTCTATTATCTGTATGAAAGGATATACGTAATGAATTAAAGCGAATGATTAGAATATCTTCAGTCGGATTACATTAGAACCCAAAACCTTGCTCTAGATTTTAAGCACATTGTCAACGATTCATAAACAATGGTATCGCAGATACCATTAATATAATTCAACATAAATTGCAGGTATAAAGATAACAACGACAGAGGAGGATTTGAAGGTCAAATATACGTGTGTTAGAGATATATTACGAGTGTGATAATTTTTATCATAAATGTGGTTTAACTGAACAATGCCGATAAAGAGAAAAAATGCTTTTTACATGTATACTTTGGTATACTTATCAAACGCTTACTTTTATCAATCTACGTGTATGAGTGTATAAAAAGAAACATCACACGTGGTTGTAAAAATATGCATCAAATATACTCAAGATAGATATTATTTAGTATGAACTATTGTGCACATGTGTGTAATTTCTTTATTTTAGTTTTGGCTAGGCAGTTTCTGTAGTTGACATTTAACAACTTTATTTGTTTCTTTTTCAACATGTGTTAAAATCAACTGAAGTTCTTTTAGATGTCTTTTGTTCTCCATCTCAGTCTACGTACGCTGGCTGCGTCATCATCATTAGTTTTTAACTTTTGTTAGTCATTTAGCATTTTCGTTTATTACTGTTAAATATTAATTTTAAATGGTGATTTAAAAGCAGAATTGGTGGTGATTTTATGCACTTTCTGCTTACAACTCCATATATTCATTCTAGTAAGAGATAATAAGTTAATTAGAATAAATATCTGAACTGTGAAATTAAATACTAAATATACAATAACAGATGTCAATAGATGTCGCCACCTGTTACAATAAATGGTTTTTGTTTTTTTTCACCACTATTGGAAAATAACAGTTTGTTTATTAAATTTCGCGCAAAGCTACTTAAGTGCTATCTGCGCTTGTCATTCGTAATTTAGAAGTGATAGATAAGAAAAAAGGCCAATAGTCAACACCACCCTCCGTCAACTCTTGGGCTACCTTTTTACCAACGAAAGGCGGGATTGACCGTCACATTATAACGTTCCCACGGCTGAAAGAGCGAGCATATTTGGTGACGGGACTTGAACCCTCGACCCTCAGCTTCCAAGTCGAACTTCCTAACCACCAGATAGGGAAAATAGGCTAGGGAAAATTCACAGATATAGAGGTTTTCGATGCATTTGAAACATAATAAGTTGTGTGAAGTCTTATTTGGGTATATTTTCAGCGAAGAAAAAAGGGCGAATTATTGGCTTGTTACGAACAGCTTTAAATATAAATTAAAACGTAAACCTGAAAATATTGTTTATCATTCAGTATTTCGTAAAGTAATTATTTCTATGATCCTGGATAATATAAGACACGATTCATTTGTTCTCGCGACAAAATATAAAACTAAAAAATAACCTTGATAGCGTTGAAACATAGTGACCACTGTGTATCCGTACACGCATCTTGCTTTGTTCATAGAAAATATCTCAATCCTGTAAGACGTACGTGCTTTTCGTTTCGTGAATTATAATGAAACTCATTTAACTTGTACTTTCTTTGCTCTATTTATTATCGGGTTTTTCTTCTAAACATTCTCTGAGGACTAGCCTATTGTGGAGATTCTTAGGAGATCAAGAGTGGAAAAAGAATATACATAACCATGGTTAAATAACCTGCAATATACATAACCATGGTTAAGTAACCTACAATTTGTTCCTCTCTCTTTTTATATATTGATAACCGCTTAAAATTCCACTTCGTTGTCCTTATCTCCAGACTTTTACTTATTGCATTTGTTAGAAATTGTATTTTCTTGACACTAAATAAAAAAAAACACAGATGTTCTTCCTGAGAGTCTATAGATAAATAGGTGTGTTTTGGGTATTTATTAAACCCTCAGATCGTTCTTAATTCATTATTATTTTTTTTGGATTTTGTTGGAAAACAAATTCAGCCAAACTGTGAAACAAACCCAGATTGTAAATATATTATGAAAATGAGAAAGCATTCGATTCGTGAGCTCTCAACCATTTTGCACTCTAGGATACAGTGACAAATGTACCTTGAAAATAATTTTGATTTTTGAATTTAACCAAAAATCAAGAAATGTTAAAAAGTATTAACATATCAACCAGCGTAGTTGAAATAAAATAATACTAACATTTAAACCATTTTATCTTAGTTGATATATTGGTGTTACTTTATAATTCTGACAATTGCGAAACAATACTTGTCCAAGGCTATAATTCGTCAACCAAGTGTTTTTTATTTGAGGTTTAAAATCCTTACGGTTAACCTATTTGCAAAATATTAACAGGTCGTTTCAAAGTGTTTTAAAGATATGTGTTCTTGAATAAGCAAAGAAAGAGACGTAATTGAATCTTGTACCCAGAAACAAGCAGCGCAAGAGTGAAATATGTGGTAGAACTGAGAACTTTTAACAAGTGTAGGTTGGATAAGAAGCTTTGTATTAAATCTATTATCAAATAAACTGTATTACGCTGTTTGAAGTGTGGTTCATCATGTTTATGTGTGTGTTTTTGTATAGAGGGGAAATGTATATGGCTCGTGATAGTGGAAGATTCATAATAAGAAATTATTGAAACCCTAAAAAATAAACAAATGTCTCTTTGAACCAACAAACTAACTGTGGCGAAGGACTTGAAAGGGAAAAAAGGAACATTTTTATTGACGTACCTTTCAAGCTTTGACAGCATCGTATCAGTTTCACTCTCCAATGCATGATGTCAGTTTCACTCTCCAATGCATGATGGAACGTAATAGACTATTTCAATGGCATTCTTCTGTCACATCTTGCTGCTGATATAGAGTTACGTATACTTTAATATTATGGCATTCTTCTGTCACATCTTGCTGCTGATATAGAGTTACGTATACTTTAATATTATGGCATTCTTCTGTCACATCTTGCTGCTGATATAGAGTTACGTATACTTTAATATTTACACTCGGGTGATGGTGTAGGTTATCAACGATGACTACGTAAGTGGAGGTGTACTTGTTCACTTTATTCAATCAAGAATCATTAAATCTTCAGTTTTTACTAACGTATTATTTCAACTTTATGGTGAAGTATCAGGAAATAATCTAGTATAAGAGTTTACTTCCTTTATAGCGAAATAGAATTTTAAACAGAAAGAAGAACGTGGAAGTGTAAGAAACTGTAAGGTCCAGAATGTAAGATTAGGTTTTTCAAAAGTGCATTGTTATATACAGTAAATATTGCAACGGACAAACTACCTCTCGTTTTGATTATCTAAGCAGTGCTGTAAAAGATAACGAAACAGGTAAGTAAACTGTAAGTTATTACAAACAATTAGGTGACTGTTTTGAACGTGGAGTTGAATTGGAAGACGTGCTGTGTGTAGTTATTTACTGAAAAGTTGGAACGAGGGTATTTACTAGGCTGTCCGCAGGGTAAGGCGGTCCACAACTGAAAAGCTGGCCCTCGTTATTCCACTAATGACCAGTGTCTAGGATAAGTTGGTAAAACAGACAAACAAGCTCTCCATCCTACGTCACTCAACATGTGCTCATTACGTAAGCCCAGTAACTCCCGTGTATGCTTCTTAAGGCAGTAGGTTGTCATGTTACACGAAGTCCTTCTGTCATGGAGCTCCTGGAGGGTGTCCAGTAAATAATGGTCAATATATTTATATATATATTGAAGATTTTGTGAAGGAAACAACTTTATACGTTAGATTGCAATGAATTATCAAAACTAGGGTATTTGTCATTTATTCGAGAAAAAAAAACGTGATTATATAATTTTTATTCATACTATACAAAATAATAAAAACAGAAGGCCGAGAACCATGTTGATGTAGACCCTTTTGTCTTGCTACTGATATAGTAACACGTTGTCTTCCTTAATTCGACTAGGTTAAAGACATTAAGTCACAGTTAAACATCAGATCTAGTATGGCGAATGGCACAAGAAACAACAAGTGGAAAGTGGTTGACACGGTTTCTGGCCAAAGCGTTTTCAGTGATCCTCGGAGACTACATAGCCATTAATTTTCGCGGCAGTCATTAAACTCGCAACAAGCGGCATCACTTCTGTTGCTCTGCGGTTGAAGTGATCGGTCCTTCGTACTCGGATTCCGACAAAACTGGAAAGACAATATCGAATGGATTTCATTTAAATTGCATTTTACGGCAGTTAATAACTTTAGGTTTAGGTGTCGTAATGATTTACTATCCATGGAAAAACAATCAGTTTGGTTTGCTTGTTTTGATTTTCACGTAAAGCTACACGAGGGCTATCAGCACTAGCTGTCACTAATTTAGCAGTTATGGACTAGAGGGAAGGCAGGTAGTCAACACCACCCACCACCAATTATTGGGCTACTATTTTACCAATGAATAGCGAGATTATTCCTAACATTATAATGCCCCCATGGCTGAAAGGGCGAGCATATTCGGTTACGGGGATTCGAACCCGCGACCCTCAGGTTGCGAGTCGAGAGCCTTAACCACCAGACCATTGGAAAACAAACCTCAAGTGAACGAAAACTGTCTTCCATCACTCCTTCTAGGAAGAGTAGGTAAATTATCAGTTGTGTATTAATAATGACGCACATACGTCATATCTGAATGTGGATGGAGAGGTACATATATTATTATTATTATACTTAAACCCCAAAAAAGTTGGGCCCGGCATGGCCAGGTGGTTAAGGCGCT
>NW_013673547.1:32381-32880 GCF_000517525.1 Limulus polyphemus
CAAAGTAAGAAAAAAAGTATATTTAAAAAGCTGTAGGAATTGTGGTCAGCCTTTAAGTTAAAGGACCTTTACCGTAACCGACACACTGATTATCATAACTTGTTCTCCACTACAGTTTTCAAACTTTTTTTTTTCCAGTCATACGTATTTATAATCTACAGTGTTCGCATAATTGGTTCAGTATTGTTTTATTGCAACACGAGACATTAAGCCTGCAGTGTTATTGGTATTGAACCCTCCCCAACTTTGCAAAAAGCTTTATTGTAGAATGTTCAAAATACGCTTAGGGATGCGATTTTTTTTGGCTAACTCAGTATTAGCCTAATCGATCTTGTGTTGGCCTGCATTCAAGAGAAGTTCCATAGTAGGCTTAATGCAAGTATACACCAGCCTGTGAAGAAGTTTGCTTGAAAAACAACAACAACAACATTGATCACATGAATTCCATAATAACTTGGTTTTAGTCCAACTTATGTTCATGTGTCGTGTATATATATAT
>NW_013673547.1:33870-34785 GCF_000517525.1 Limulus polyphemus
GTAGCCTGATCTGTTTGTGCGACCACGAATCCATTATATATAAATTCGGATACGTTGGTGATTGTGAGGCGAGTTAATCAGTATCAAGAAAAGTTAGCTAAGGTACGTAATTGGAAGCAACACAATCAAGAGCCTCATGGTCAGTAGTAAATAATGTGTGCAAAGCCCCCCCCCCCCTTCTTAATACCATGCGTAAACACTGACCAAGACTAGTTTGGAAAATTGAAATTATTTTCATAACCACTTCGCTTTGTAATTAGAGGTGGTCATGTGGGGGCTTTCATCGCTAAATTAGGGATGGCTTACACAGATATCTCTCGTGTAGCTTTGTGTGAAATTCGTACCAAACCTAAGCTTCATGAGCTTCACAAGTGATCCTAAATATATACGTTCATAGTTGAAACCAAAGCCACTACAGAAGACATATCTGTTTTAATAAATAAAGGTCTTAAGTACATCAAAGAACAAATGAACCTGCCCTTGCACGAAATCAGCGAGAAACTTAAACCTGCAATTAACAGAATCTTTTAACAATGCAAGTAAGTTAATGATTTGTAAAGGTGATACTAAATACTTATTTGATAACACTTATTATTAAAACTATCTCTGTTTTACAATGAATGAATTCATAGAAGCCAAACTATTTTTTTTACTTAACAATATATGATATCTTTATACAGATACAAAGCATACCGATGGGTGGTAACTTATGACTCGGCTCACACACCTTTAAACAGATACAAGACATACCGATGGGTGGTAACTTATGACTCGGCTCACACATCTTTAAACAGATACAAAGCATACCGATGGGTGGTAACTTATGACTCGGCTCACACATCTTTAAACAGATACAAGACATACCGATGGGTGGTAACTTATGACTCGGCTCACACACCTTTAAACAGATACAAG
>NW_013673548.1:0-2425 GCF_000517525.1 Limulus polyphemus
GCTGTTCGAGCTGCCACTGTTGCAGGTTTTCTTGCAACTGCTGTTGTCTCTCTTCTTGTTTCTTTTCTTTTTCCTCCAACAACTGCTGTAATCTTTCTTGTTTATTTTGTGGTTCCAGCTGCCACTGTTGCAGGTTTTCTTGCAACTGCTGTAGTCTCTCTTCTTGTTTATTTTCTTTCTCCTCTAACAACTGCTGTAATCTCTCTTCTTGTTTATTTTGTTGTTCGAGCTGCCACTGCTGCAGGTTTTCTTGCAACTGCTGTTGTCTTACTTCTTGTTTTTTTCTTTTTCCTCCAACAACTGCTGTAATCTCTCTTCTTGTTTAATTTCTCGTTCTTCTTGTTTCTTTTCTTTTTCCTCCAACAACTGCTGTAATCTTTCTTGTTTATTTTGTTGTTCAAGCTGCCACTGTTGCAGGTTTTCTTGCAACTGCTGTTGTCTCTCTTCTTGTTTCTTTTCTTTTTCCTCTAAGAACTGCTGTAATTTCTCTTCTCGTTCTTCTTGTTTCTTTTGCTGTTCTTGTATTGCTGCCATCAAGTCTGCTATGCTGTAGTTTGATTTGCCACTTCTCGTTTCCATTTTTTTATCCCACTTCTGAAACCAATTTGTTACGTCTCCGTTTGTTAATTAACTTTCCGTAACTTCGTTCTGACGAAACTTTAGCGACACAAGTCCTTACTTAATAAAACTGGTTTATTCTTTCTGAATATAACTTCACGATTCACTTGATTTCAACATTCCCGCTAAAACAAACGCTATAACGAACGTTAACTCCAACAATACTTTCTCACTGCAGATCAATTACTCACTACCTACACACATATTGTTTCGTCACGCCGTCACCCTCTTATATATATACCAGACTACCCTATATCTAGTAAATGCTAGGGCATTCACGAAGGAACGGGATATTTCTAGAAACGTGGCATGACACTAGTCACGTGACCTCGCTGACGCAACAATATGCTAAACATGCATATTTACTTAGATGCTATTGTTATATATTCTTTATATCATTTTCAATGTCTTATGATCATTTAGAAAATATAGATATATAGAATTAAAACCTTAATAATGCATAAAATGAAAAGGATTGCACATAAAATTCAGTCAATGGAAATTACACTACAAACAACAATGTACTCTATTAAGAGAGTTGTGTATGGATCCACACAGCAGTGCATGGGGATCAGTATACACCATCTATCAGAATAAAAATGGAAGTAAAATAAAACTAAAAAATATTTTCCCTTAAATATTAGAAACCAATGGGTACCTAGGCTTATGTTCCAATATCTTAAATTACCATTCACCATTTTCAACAATTTATGGGAAATAGTTGCTCTTGATGAAATGGAAAGCAAGTGAAGAAAGTAAAATGTAAACCAAATCTCTACAACTTAATCACTGGAGATTATATGCAAACTTACCTCTTGAAAATGGCAACCCAGCCATCATAATAATCAAATACTTGTACTGTATGAACAGCATAAAAGAAAAACCCCAAAAATGTCTAGATTAATAATTACTACTATTAAAGTAATAAAAAAAGTAGTTAAACCTCCAAATATAACATACCCATCATACCTCCTGATCAATACACTGTTAAAATGAGTATTCCATTGCATGATCAGTCTTAAGTAAACATTCTTGCTACCTAAAATGCATGTGCTGATTAGAAGTGTATGTGTGTGTGTGTTTTTTTATAGCAAAGCCACATCAGGCTAACTGCTGTGTCCACCGAGGGGAACTGAACCCCTGATTTTAGTGTTGTAAATCCAAAGACTTACTGCTGTCTCACCGGGGAACTCTGATTTGAAAAGTTAAATTTAACACCATGTCAGTGTTGGCAGTTACCATGTGTTAATTAAGGTTAACTTTGGTAATTAGCACATGCATGTTAGATAGCACGCCCGATTATCTAAAACAATTCAAAAACTTAGAGCTCATATTATAAATGTAAGAAGAAGGCAGGGAAAATTGTGACTTTTTTTGGACTTTGAGCATAAATCCTGCTGTTAATTTTTCTTCTAGTGAACATTTTAGGTTTGATTGCATTTTCCCCATAAGTATGTGATAAGTGGTTATTATAAGGTCTGGAATACCAAATACAGAATAACTTACTTACAATCACCAGTTCTTTAATTGTAGTAAGCTTGTTAATTTGATATTTTGTTCTCTCTTTCCCTGCTTTTCTGCTTCATTAGGAGCACCTACTTTCCCATATCTGGCCACATAAAGTTAATGTTAGTTTTAGATGCGGGATGTTATTTAACCCTTAGTTTGTATATATCTGAATAAACATTTATACCCACTCACAGTGGTGGGATTCAAATATTTTAACAACAGGTTCTCTCACTAGCAGCATGTAAAAATATTAGATATCAAAAAAAAAGAAGGGGCCAGAAAGCCCTCCCCCCCATCA
>NW_013673548.1:3425-16533 GCF_000517525.1 Limulus polyphemus
CTGAATCCCACCACTGCCCACTCACTGCTAAATTTGGATGGTTACCAAAAAAAAGTTTCCCCTCTACTGTGACATGTGGGAATATCCCCCTGTACTTTAAAACAATTACCAAACCTGTGTGTATGCTGCCACCTATGTTCTATGCCATGAAACCTCCATGTTTATATGCTTCATTACAAAATTGCCAACTTTGCAGGAATACATATAGAATCTACATAAAGACAGCTTCTTTATATCTTAGATAATGTTATCTAAATAATTTGTTTTATATTTTGTAATGATTTTGTACTCTTACTGACTTAGTTTTGACTATATTTATGCCATTTACTGGAGAACACTTTTCTTCTAATCTTCCTCAATTGTTTGTTTAAATCATAATTTTTCACTATCCAATATGGTTTTCAAAAAATATTACTGTCAGATATAGAAAACACAGCTTCTTTCAAAATTGAAAATGTAATACAAAGGGTCAAATTCAGTTTTATTTTTTGGTGGATAATTGACACTTTTGAGAATCAGACTGAAAATTAATTGCACAGTGAAAGGGTTAAACACTCACATCTGCTTCTAATATTTGAAAAACAAAGAAGTTTTTACGTTATATTTTATTCTTTTTTTCCCCAGATGTGAAACTTCCAAATAGAGGTTAAATCAGAAAAGCCATGTACATACCTTCTTTATACTGAATGTATTTTTGCCCACTTATCTGAAAAACCTTTAAAAAAATGTAATCTGAGATAAGGAGATATTGCTGTGATTGATTCTTTTCTAGTACATGTGAAAATAAACAAATGTTGTGCATGCAATTCTTACAAATATGTGTGTGTGTGTGTGTGTATATATATATATATATACATATATATATATATGCTACTTATTTCAATCGGCCAATTTTAACCTGAATACTCTATTATTAGTATAACTATTGTTTAGAAAAGAACAAATTTGACATAAACCAAATTCAGTTATACCTTAATTCCAGAGAGTATTTCATTCATAAATTTCAATCTTGAATCTTTCAAACCCATCTGTTTGTCCTGAAAAAATAGAAAAAAAAGTCTAAAAAATTTACTTTATGAAATACAGAGATAAACTCTGTTGACTTTCTGGAACAGGCATGTATTTCTAAAATAATTTTATAACCATAATAATACTGATACAATAACTTTCACTCTGCCTCATCTTCTAATGGATTAAACACAATGCCACTACAACCAGGGCCAAACAAACACAATTGATTAAATATATCAACAGAAATGTAAACAAAAACTTTCAAACAACTAAGACTCATATTTTATCACATCAAAAAACAATTAGTAAACCTACGTCTGGCCAGGACTAGGTACAAATGTTAATAACCAATACAACTTAAATCTCAATGTGATTAATTTCAATAAATATCAAAGGAATTAGGAAAAAAGAACCAGAAGAATAAAAAACCTATAGAATAACACAATGTTTCAAAACTAAACCACTTCTCAATATCATGAACAATATCAAGCAATAACTCTATATTTTATGAATTAACTCATTTTCAATATCAAGTAAGGCTTTTTCATTAATTGTAAGACCATAAGATTACAATTCATGTGACTAGCTATTACCATAAACTTACATAATATTTCACATCAGTATCTTTAAGTCACTGCTAGGGGAAGCTAGTGTCAGTTTTGTAATACATACAAACATACTCAAAATCAACCTAAATAAAAGGTGAGTTAGCACTTTAATATAACTAAAAATTCATAGTTGAACTAAAAAAATAAAAAGAATAACTAATGTAAGGTAAACAAAACCAAAACAAAATAAAAGTAGAATTCACTATCTCAAAATCTAATTTTTGTTTTTTAATCTTTGTTTCCAATATTAAAAATCAAATTTCACTGAACTACTTATCATATCAATATTTATTTAAATGTTGTGTTCAGAAAGAATTTTATGGAAAAAAACATGTTAGTATATAAATCTCTGTGTGAACTGGACTATATTTACTGAATGTTGTATAATAGCTGCATGTAGGTAACTAGCTCAAACTGAAAATAAACTTGAAACCTTTCGTTATAATTTCTTGTTTAATTTTTTAACTATAAAAAATAGCATAGTAAGCACAATATTCATATCTCAGTGATACAGTGTGCTATGACAAAACTATTTGAGGTATGCTAGTTCCCTTTGAAAAAACTAATATTTGAAATCTAAAATATAGTGGTGATAAACAGTCCTTTGGTATTTTACCATTTGTTCTGTCTTCTTGAAAATTAATGAGACTGAACTTTAAAATCAATGGGTGTTGTTATCAGTCAATCATCTTATAGACAATTGTGTATACAGAGATGTGCAAGTGAATATAACCCAAAAGCTAACTGAAACATTGTTGAATATCATAGTTGAAATTAAATAGTAATAGTAGTGGTAGCTGTTGAATGTTATCTTATCAAACTTATTGGAACATCAGATCTTGAGATGAGTTACCAAGTTTTGTCACTGGGAAATAAATTTTAACAGAACGAGCCCACCTTTAGATTTTGTTTTCAATACTTGCCACCGACAGTGGTACACAGGTAGAAGAATAGATTAGTTACTACTCTTCTTGGAACTCAACTACCACCAATTGTTACTAGTTACAATTATCAATTACCATCAGTGTAAAGAAATTTTGAGGTCTATTTCTCAGGCAGAATTTCAAAATGTCCCAAGGCACTTTCACTGGATTTAGGTTAGAGGTTTGGGTTTACCCAAAAAACAACAACAAAATTCTGAATGTTATTTGTCTAAATTATAACTGGACATAGTGTGTGGTATAGCAGGATATATTATCATACTGAAGAATGTCTGGTCATTGCCAATCGATTTCCATAAATATAGGCAGTTCTACATTTTCAAGAATGTTACAATACTTCAAGGTATTCATGCAAGCTCTTTTACATGTAACTACTGGCCTAAATCCAAGCTAGTCAAAACAGGCCCATAGCTTGATTCTGGAATGACACTCATTGGCTTGCAGTCCTGAACTCGTTAAAGTTGTATGATATATTTTAAAGGAAGATTTGTGATTTCATTTCAACGTAGGTTTCAAAGTTAATATAGGCCAAGAGAGATTAATTTTGGGTTGTCAATCCAATATTCAAGACTAACACATCTAATGATATTTAATTTTTTAGCACAGCGGATTTTGACATTTGTAGGCTGTTTGAACAACTATATCACCACTGATTCAACCTACTACCACTCTTATTTGAAGATTCATGAACCTTTTTTTCTCATTGCATCTTGATTCCGACTGGCTGGGTGTGGCAACTACATAGCAATTCACCATGGTATTCAAATACAAACTAAGTAAAATGTAGCTAGGAGTGTAATGTCCCAATAACTTTGGTAATATATAGTATACATGTTAATTTATAGAGAGTTCAAAATTGTGCATTCCTATAAAACAATAATTGGCTCTTTTGTGTTGCATGCTTGCCATAATAAGTCATTCCTCAACAGACTTCAAAACTTTTTTCTATTGCATGAACAGTCTGAACTTAAATGAAGTTAATAATTTAAGTCACATGACTTCAGGGGTATAGGTATAAATCCATAAAGGGGTGTGAAATATTTGGAGGAAAAAGGAAATGAATGATGAAGCTATACTGTGAAGTTCAAGTTCATATCCCTTGGTGGATTCTTGGTAGATATATGACAATTTATTGGTCTGAATAAGCTACTTAGGGATGTTGGAACCTGTAATGATATGAATATATTCATCTATAAGTAATCAATGTTTTCATCTGATATCTTGCTATAGTCTTTGATAACAGACTTTTTAAACTTTAGGGCTCTGTACAGTTATTTTTTGCTAACTTTTTATCTATATATACATCTTATTAATGTCCAGTAAACATCACTATGCACCAGTAGTGCCAACAGAGGAATATATAATTAGAAACCCCTTACAGGCATATTTTTGGGAAAAGGGAAATAATAGACAGATTTAAATCAAAGCAGGTTAGTTTTTATTATTTACAGCCTAAATAGCATTTGGATGTATTCCAGTACCAAACTTTAAGGATCAGACATCAAGATATGAAGTAAGGCAATTGAAGATGGGAACCCTAGTTCTGTGCTTCAGCTGCTTCTAAAAACTGCTGAGGAAATGTGTTGTGGTACTTTCAGATGCAAAAAGTACATGGGCTTGAATAGTTTCAAGTAACAGTATATGGAAATTCTTTATATGGTAGACACATCATCTGTGTAATTACATTACTGGATGCCTCCTGGTGGCTAAGTGATAACTCTTAAGAGTTTATTACACAAAAAATTGGATTCTGATATCTGTGGTGAGCATAGTACAGAGAGCCCATTATATAGCTCTGCACTTAACAACAAAACAAACATTATTGGATAAGTTCTAATAACAAAATTGTAAGCAATAAACATAGCATTTGAATAATACATAGATAATTAGACCTATAAAGGTGTGATGAAAACTTTGTGATATTTCACTATTTGTTCAGCACAACTTAGACATGAATAGGCCCAGTATAGTAAAACAAAACTATAGATTTAGATTATATTACGGTAGTTCAAGTCCTTTTAGTCTCTTCATAGTAAATATGTGTATTATAATCTGTAACAAAACAGTAAAGAGAGAGAATCTTGGAGTTCATTCATATCTAAACGGGTTTAGTCTAATTTATATAATGAAGGATTGAAATTTATAAACATCTATCATGGAAAATTATATGACAAGAAAAAATTGAAGATATTAATCTAACAAACCTGAATAACTTGTGCTTTCTGTGACAATATTATTGACAATGGAAGAATTATAAGAAGCGTGGCCACTCCAGCAAGGCAGGCTGGTCCAATGTACTGCCACAGAAGAATCATAGCAAGAGTGATTCTTATAGGAGCACCCCATATTAAAGTTACGAAAAGAGCAACATTGAAAACTTTTTCAGCATCAACAGCCATAAAATTAACAAGCTCTCCAACTGTGTACTGACGACGAGTATCACTAGACATATGCAATGCCTGAGGAGAACAATATTTATTATTAGTATATATAAGCCAGAATCAGTGATGTAGTGTATCTTGACGAAAACAGTTAATGAATTATAAATGTTATGATCATTAAAGCATTCATAAAAATACTTGAAGGCAACATAATAAAAGATATAAAATACATTTTTATCCATATCCTAACTGTAAATTCTTACTTTGTAACAGAATTTAAATAATTACTAAAAACCAAATAATAAATATATCATACTAATCATCTTATTATTTTTTTTAAGCAAATAGAAAATAAGAAATTTTTCACTTCACACTAGATTTAATTCTAGATGTATGTTTAAAACAGTATTTAACCCAAAAAGAATTTAAATGTAGTGGTATCTACTTTCTAATAAACACCAACTATAAATGATCCATGCAGAATAAAAATACCTACCTTTCGATAGATCCCAGCTATCAAAGCAGATTTTACTTGCAATGCAGCAATGTAGACAAAATAAACAAAATGCATGAACATTAAGTTTCCCAGAACAGTATTGAAAAAAAGCAAAAGGCCATAGAGTAAACCTCTCCACATTGGCTCATCACTGGATACAAATTCAATCAAGAAGCTACAAAATAATAATAAAATCTCATATAAAACTTCTTAATGATGTACATTTTCCCCTCAGTTTATGCTGTGGGGGTAGTCCACTTTTAAATTCAAGAAAAGTTATAATTTTCCTACACTGAAAATGTATTTCCCACAGGTACTTACTTCCACTCACATACATAACTATTCTCATTCAGTGCTGCTCTCTATTTGCAAATAGCCTTTCACTCTCATGCACCCTTCAATTCACATGGTTGAACTGATTCTTGCATGCAAATTATCATGTGACAAACCTCCACCAAAAGTAGTGCCCCACACCCACGTGATTCACATGACTTCCTCTATGCTATTCTAACTAACTATCAATTCGAGTTTAGGCAGAAACATAAGCATTGGTTGACAGTAGGGAGGTAGTGTGACCATAAGTAATTACCTGTCGGAAATACATTTTCAGAGTAGGAAAATTATAACTTCTGAAGAGGTACCTTATTTCCGCTCACCTACATAGCTAGAATCCCACATTGAATAGGTGAAGAGACTAGTGTGTGGGAGAAAGTAGAAGCATCCTTCAAAAGTGTCTGAAGGACACCATAATGAGGGAACCCTCTAATGAGAGGATTATACGTGGGATACAACACCAACTCTATACCAAGTATACTCTTTGCCCAGATGTGGAAAAGGTGTGACAGATCCAGAGCAGAAAATTGTGAGGAGCACATCCCATTGGGAGAGAAAACGATTGGACACTGATCCTAACCACAATATGTTATAATTTCAATCTCCCTAATGAACAGAATGTGGGTAAAATAAGGGATGTGCCCCAAGGCGTAGAGTGGCTAGAGCATGATAGACCATACATGGCAAGTCAACTGCATCCAAAACTTGACTACTGGGAACTGACATTCGTGTTGGGGTAGGAAAGAGGATCATACTATCTTCATCTCAAGTTCAGCCAACTGGAGAGAGAAATCCCACCACCGATCTACAAACAGGGCACATGTGAGCAGAGTGAAATATATATCCCACTCAAATCAAACAGACTGGAACCCCCTGAAAAGAAATAATGTCCTCAGAATAAAGACATTGAGGGGTAGTGCAAGAGGAAGAAGTGGAGCAACCAACAAGTGCACCCACTGTGATCCACAACACTGGGATAGTGCACTCAAGGCAAACTGAATGAGGGACCAGGGTCACCCTGAACATACGTGTGAGGACTTAAGTTGATTGATTCAGCTCTAAATCCAAAACTCAACAGTTGGGAACCAACATCTATGTAGGCATAGGATGAGGGATCCCAATCGAAGGGGTGAACTGCATTTATTTATGTCAGCACACTACATGACAATGGAGTTGAGATGCAGGTAAAAGGTAAGGTGCCTGAATGGAGTGAAGACACCAGGAATTGATTATGGGAAGAAGGAGACAAGGAATAAAAGGCCAATTGAATCACAAGCTGAACCCAATGGTAAGTGCGGAAGGGTAAAAAATCATGAATAGAGGAGTGGTGTAAGGGAAAGAAACTGCACAAAATGGAAAGCTGCCTTGAAAGCAATAAAGCATCCCAGAGCATGTATGGGACAGAGAAGGCTATTCAGATCTGACTGAGAATAAAGGTGGAAGATGGCACGAAACGAAAATGAGGAAAAGAGTATTCCACATGAGCCCCCAAAGTGCAAGTCGGTAAAACTGATTCAGAAAAAAAGAACATAGAGCCAAAACCGCCAAGAAAACCAGATCTATGGTTGCCAAGAAGGATCAATTCTAAAGACCCGACCAGGAGTGACATGGATGATCAAATTCACCTTGGGAAGAAGAATGACAAAATGAGAAAAAACTAAAGTTACAAACTGGATCTAATCCTGTCTGAACATATTGAGCAAGTGTAAGATGAACTGGAGACCCGAAACAAAAGAGGTAACTTGGAATTGAGAAAAGAGTCAAATGCTTCCTGTGGAGAAGTACCCCAAAGGAGGCAGAACCACCAAACATTTGAGGATCAAGAGGCCACTCCTTGGGAGAAAATGTATTTGGACTGAAAAGGCGATCTGCAATGAGGGAAAAACATCAGGAACATGACATGCCAGGAGACATGTCAAGTGTGTGTGGGTTCAAAAAGGGAGATTTACTGGCTACCACAAAGGGAAGAAGAATTAGTGCCTGCTTGGTGAGTGATATAAGCCACCACCATTGAGTCAGAATGGAATATGATTAGTCATATCCAGTCAAGAGGAAGAACAAATATGAACATGGCATTGGATTCCTTGTATGCAAAAACATCGTGAATACTGTTATGGGTTGCTGCCCAGTCTCCAGCAGGCTCATCACCATCTGCCTGAGGGCAACTTCATTCAACATCACAGTGTATACCCCAATGTCTGACTATGACGACAATGAGATGGAAGACTTTTACAACCAACTGCAGGACCTAATAGATCAACCACCCAAAAAAGGACATCCTCATCATACAAGAAGACTGGAATACAAAAGTTGGTGAGGATGAACAGACAAACTGGTAAGGCATCAGCAGACGGTTCTGCAATACTGAATCAAATGAAAGAGGACTCCTGGAGCTTGCCACACATAACAACCTTGTGTTAGTTAATACTTTTGGTCCTCACAACTCATCCAGAAGATGGACCTGGCACAGTCCAAATGGACAACATTACAACCAGATCGACTACATCATGGTGAAAAAGCAATTTTGAACAGGAGTCAACATTGCCAGAACATAAAGTTTTCCAGGAGCAGACATCGTAAGTGATCATGACTTGTTGACGATGATTTTTTATCTCCGCCTAAAGAAATTCAACAAACCAAAGCATACAAGAATCAAGTTTGACCTTGAGAAACTGAAGGACCCTGATGTGGCAAAAGCCTTCCAAGCAATGATTGGTGGGAAATTCGTACTTTTTATCCTCTTGGGTGACGAGAACACAGACCTAGATTTAATAATAGCCACCTTCAACACAACAGTGACTGACACAGCCAACAAGATCCTTGGCAAGCACTGTCAGACTAAGAAAAACCCTACATCACACCAGATATTCTGGACCTATGTGACAAAAGAAGAGAACTGAAAAAGAGAAAAGGAAATCCTGAAGGAGTGCAAAAATACAGAGAAGTCAATAACAAAATATAACAGAATGAAGAATGCAAAGGAGAGCTGGATAGAAGAACAGTGCAAAGAAATTGAAGAAAACTTAAACAAGAACAACAGTAAAAAAGCATACAAACTTGTAAAAGACCAAACAACTGTAAAACATGGGGGAGCCACCACCATCCAAGACAAATCAGGAAAATGCCTTATAGAAAAACAAGAGATCTTCCATTGGTGGATAGAGTATTGCTCAGAGTTATACAATCACAAGAGCAATGGAGACTCAACGGTACTACACTGCCCTCAAACAACTGAAGAGGACAACTATTTTATACTTCGAGAAGTAGAAAATGCAGTGAAATCACTGAAGAAAGGGAACTCAGCTGGAGTTGACAACATACCAGCAGAACTGGTTCAAGCCAGGGAAGAAGACTTTATCATCACCTTCACAACAATCTGCAATAAGATCTGGTAGACAGGATAATGGCCCACCCTTTGGACCCAGTCTATGGTCATCATGCTTCCCAAGAAAGGCAACCTACAGCTGTGCCAAAACTAGCAAATAATCAGTCTCATGAGTCATCTGAGTAAAGTCATGTTAAAGATCATATTAAACAGACTCAACCCCGAGTGGAAAAGATCATTGCTGAAGAACAGGTGGGGTTTGGAGCAGGATGAAGCACAACAGAACAGATCTTCAATCTCAGGATCCTTTAAGAGAAACATCTCCAACACCTTTATCATATCTTCCTGTACTCCAAGAAGGCTTTTGACAGAGTATGGCATGCAGCCTTATGGGCAACCATAAGGAAGTACAACATCAGTGCCAATCTTGTTTAAATCATTTAAAACTTTGATGATAAGGCCATGAGTGCAGTCCTCATAAATGGCAGATTAGGAGACTGGTTTCTAACAATGGTTGGAGTTGACAAGGATGCCTACTCTCACCCACCCTCTTTAACATCTTTCTAGAAATGATTATGACCGATGCCTTGGAAGATCATGCAGGTATTGTCAATATTGGAGGCAGGCCAATCACCAACCATTGCTTTGCATACGACATTGATGGCTTAGCAGAAGAAGAGAAAGAACTAGTCAGTTTGGTGGTATGCCTCGACAAAACATCTACATCTTAAGTCATGAAGATCAGTGCCAATAAGATTAACTAATGACCAACAACAGCATCAGCATTGAGATCAATGTACACATACAAAGACTTGAAACAGTAAAAAGTTTCAACTACCTGGTATCAATTGTCACAGATGAGGGTTCCAAACCTGAGATACTTTCTAGGATTGCACAGACAACAACAGTGCTGGCAAGGTTGAAGCTATTATGGAACAACAACAATATCACTCTTAGTTCCAAAATTAGGCTGTTGTGCTCCCTTGCCACCCATATTTCTGTATGCTTGTGAAACATGGACCCTTACAGTAGACCTAAAAAGAATAATACAGGCCATGGAAATGAGTTGCTACAGAAAGATCTTGCACATCTCATATAAAGACCATGTTACCAACAAAGAGGTCTGCAATAAGATCAACCAAGCTATCGGACCATACAAAGATCTCTTGACCACTCTAAAAAAACACAAACTGAAGTGGTAAGGGCATGTCTCACAATGATTTGGCAAAGACCATCTTGCAAGGCACTGTGAGAGTGAAAAGAAGAAGGAGTGGAAAGACAACATCATAGAGTGGACAGGCCTGGAGTTCGTCAACTCCCAAAGGGTGGTGGAATACCAGTAAAGATAGAGATAGCTGGTTGCAAAGTCGTCAGTGGTGCCCCAACGACGCCTAGGGTTAAGGGACAAAGTGAAGTGTTAGGTAGGTAACAAGAAAAACTTATCCAACTGGAAAAATTTAACCATCCAAGCTGCTTGTGTAAGAAGAAGATGAATATGTTATGACCACCCTCGTTCAGAAGGAGCTAAATGAAGCCAGACATCCAGGTGGCAGTGTTAACAAAATCCTCCAAAATGCGGAAGTCATATAAAATACAGACCACCTGACAAAAGACATATGGAACCAAAAGAAGTTCAAAGGGCAAGGAAGGAAACTAATACTGTATCACGAGTGACAAAACATAAGATAGCATCCAGAGAAATGAAAAATATGAATGTGTACCATGGGCATTCTCAGTCCTGCAGATATTGCCCACCCAACTGTGATCAAAGACTACATATCAAAACGGGGAAGAACAAAGAAGCGATTGAGAACTTTAATCAGCATCAAGCATACAATAATGGAGAACCCCATAGGTAAGACAGGGAAAGTGCCAGACATGGAACATGAATAAAGATGGCAATGACTCAGAATAAAATAAAAGAGCAACCCCCCACAAAAAAGAATATAGTGTAGTAGATACCCCACGTGATGCTAAATGCACAGGAGTAGCCCCTAAAAATGGACCAGTGGAGAAAACAGCCAACCATAAGTCCCTATTATAAGTGATTGGTAAACAAATGGTACAAGACAGTGTCCCACCCCAGAAGATTCCAAAAGCAAAGAAGCCACATGTGGAGGGAAAGAACTGAAGATAGCAAACACCCCAACATTGAGGAAGGAGGTAGAGATATCCCACAAGTATCCCCTGGATATAGGTGGAATGCCTAAGAAACGAGGCATAAGGTAGATATTTCCTGTAGGAGAGTCAATATGGTAAGAAAAAAGCTAGAAAACTAGGTGGGGGATAAAATGGATAGCATTAACAGAGACTCCCCTACAGGGCGAGAGAGATTCCAAATACATAACATCAAGAAGAAAATATGCCTGATGTTAAGCTAAGGTAAATATAAACAATGCCTGTGGAAGGTGAAGCATGCTAGTACCTTCTCCCAAAAGACACAAAAATGCTCATCATGAAACAACATTTGAAGGAGGAGAAAATTATACTGCGATACGTGTCTAAAAAGGGCCGAGTTAGGCCTAGCAGATTATGTAGTAGTGGTCTGGGAAGGCAAGTCATAATCAGGTGGAGGAAAACTGACAAAATCTAAGTTGCCATAAATGTGTTCAGCAGTTGTAGGAGAAAGGCGGGCAATATCGGGAGAAGGTAGGGCTGACCCCGACCCTTAGGGTATAAATTATAAAGAATTACGAAAATGAAATAGTCGATATATAATGTAAATTTAAGTAAGTGTGTAGTGAAATAAACATATGTATAACATGTTATATGTACTGAAAAATAAGATATTTAACATAATTATCGATTTACCCATAAAATGAACTGCAGGTAAACTGAAAATAACACTCTTGTTAAGCCTAATAAAACTATGTAGGGCAAAATATATCACTAAGCTCTAATTTAAAACTAACCTAACAATAATATGTACAATACTGGGAGAAGTTTGAGTGAACCCCAGCTCCAGGAGTCCACATAAACAAAGTTAATATGACATATAGATAATAATAAAAATGAAATAGACGTTATATTGTAAAATTAAGTGTGTATTGACAATAACATGTGTATGAGATGTGATGTTGTGAAGAAAAACAATATAGTTAACCTAATTTACGATGTACCAGTAAGATGAATTACGGGTAATTCTAAAATAACAAAGACCCATGTTATGCCTAACCTAACATTATAGGACAAAGGATACATCTAAGCTCTAATTTCAAACCTGAACTCGACTATGAATATTGATCAATCTAACTAAACGTATGTTATTGAATCCAAATAATAATAATTGAACCCAGATAATAATATTAGCAGTAAAAATATTCAAAGATCCTAACATTATAATGCCTTATCTTTCCAAAGTCAATGGGCAGTATTTCAAAATGTGTGAACCCCAAACTGAAGTCGAGGCCCAACGAAGGTCAGCTCATTTGTTTATCAATCTCCTGATGGAGTAAAGTCGAAAACTTTCCAATCGAGGCCATCACCTGAAGCCTGTAAATATGCTGATAGAAGATATAACCTCTGAAGTGGTAACTTAGAATTCAAAATGAATAACCAAACACAACATGTTGGCAGAAAAAAACTGTAATGAAGTATTAAGTTCCATAACTGGGTAGAAAAATAAAATAATACCACTTCGGAATATGTTACAAATATCACTATTGTATAATAAATAGTAAACTTGTTGAGAGAAATTGATTAGAAAATAAGAAAATAGATGCTTATGTTTCTGCCTAAGCTCGAAGTGATAGTTAGCATAGAGGGAGTCACATGAATCACGTGGGTGTGTGGCACTACTATTGGTGGAGGTTTGTTACATGGTAATTTGCATGCGAGAATCAGTTAAACAATGAGAATCAAGGGATGCGTGGGAGTGAAATGCTTGTGGCATTGAAAAAGATTTTTGCTATTATAGGGCAGCACTGAATGAGAATAGGTATTGTTACACCTCCATTCGTTAGTTAATTTTCTGTAAATTCGTTCCGACGAAACTTTAGCGACACAAGTCCTTT
>NW_013673548.1:16847-19088 GCF_000517525.1 Limulus polyphemus
ACGCTATAACAAACGCTAAAGTTTATGACGAACGTCTCACGTGCTCAGTTCAACAATACTCTGTCAGCATACATTGAATTACTCATCCTTTGTTCCGTCACGTTGTGACCGTCTTATATATACAAGACTAACATATATCTAGTAAACGCTAGAGCATTCATGAAGGAATAGGATATTTCTAGAAGGACGTGGCGTGATACTAGTCACGTGACCTCGCTGACGCAACAGTATGTATGTGAGCAGAAGTAAGGTACCTTGTGGGATAATTCTTATGAATGCAAGATGCTCATATTAAAATTACATTTCATCATTTTATATACACGCAAAAAAAGAAAAAATCTAAATAAAAACGTGTATAACACATGATTTATACAACACTGTAAAATGTTCAGCATGCAACTGACATTTTTGTTCTCATTTATACACTTTACAAAATGAAAACAATGTACATATTTAATCTCATTGATACACTACAAAATGAAAACAAAGTCAATATTTAATCTCATTGATACATATTACAAAATGAACAAAATATACACATTTAACTTGCACCAATGTATACATTTCAGCAAAATAATCATTTTTGAAAATATCCAATAAAACATGACATTTAGAGATTTCATTCTAAAATATTTGATACACAAAAGTTTATGCGAAATAATTTTTTGATGCGAGTTCTGAAAAAACTACTAAACTTTTACATTACTATTATTTCCATTTATAGTTATGAACCTGATATTATTCTTATGATTTTACCTCAAAAATATATGTAAGCCAAAAATATTGGAACTTTTATGAAACCTAGATAGATTAAGATGCAACTTGTGTGATCTACAAAATGCAAAGTACAAAATAAGAGTTTATCATTGTCCCAATGGCCAAAAAGTGAAACTTTTCGTCTATAAACTCATTTATGCTGATCTGTAACATATTAGTATGGCCAAAAAATTAAGAATGTTTTCTTTTTATTTTACAATAAAGTTACAGCATTTAATTAATGAGGTCGAAGACACAGGGAACAACTTTTTACATAACTGTCTTCCTATCTCACAGTTACTCCTTACTCAAGTACTAGGTAATGTCTAGGGCTGGCCCATCTAAACTCAGAACCTATTTTGTACAGCTTCTGGAGTCCAGCCATTCCAAGCAGTCACCTGCTTGAAACTCTTCAGAAAATAGTTCAAATCTTCCTTCGATTGTTAGTGCAGTAATGTGCAGAGAATCATGATCATGGTCCAGAGCTTTTTCTTTGCAACTTATCAGCCATCACTTGATTGAGATGTCCTATTATACACACAGCATTAAAAGCATTTTCAGGGACTCCAACATTTTGATGTGTGGTAGGCCTTGCTTTAGGGTGGAAGAATGATCATTCTCTGGGTCTGCATGGTTCCAGGCTCTTGTGTGGTTATCTCAGTAGTATATCTCCCTGGTGAAAGAGACTCACCACTGCATCATAGTCTCATTCAAATACAGGAGAGCTGTAACCTCTATATATATATGACATGAACTACCACTGAAGGTCACTGCTATCGATATTTTTGCACAATGTGCCATAATGCAGCAACACTGCCCATGGAAAGAACAGTTGTTATTTCCTCCAGAGGCTTGTAATGGCCTGATGGTTAAAGCACACAATTCACAATGTGAGGGTCAGGGGTTCAAATCCCATCTCCAAACATGCTCCCCTCTTCAGCTGCAGAGGCATTATAATGTGACAGTCAATCCCACTATTCATTGGTAAAAAGTACACCAGGAATTGGAAGTGGGTGGTGTTGACTAGCTGCCTTCTCTCTAATCTATCACTCCAAAATAAGGGATGGCTAGCACAAATAAACCTCTAGTAGCTTTGCATAAAATTCAAAAATAAATATAAAATTATCCTCCAGAATAAGTACTGGGGTAAAACTTGTTAAGTGGTTAGAAAGTTTTAATGGCCAGAGCCTCTTTGAACCTTAGTGTTCTTTCACCTGTTGCCTTCAATAGAATGTCAGTGCTCTAATTTAATATCACAGTCACACTCAATAGCATGCTTTAACTACTGGCTACTAACTTTCTTAGTAGGCAATGCAAGTGTGAGGGCAAAATCATTTGTGAATTGAAAAAAATGATAGAGAACTTGTCTTTTAATGGATTTCTGATTTTGTTTTTATAAATAGTAGCATAATATTCAATTATTTGTACAAAATTGTATTATTTAATGAAGTTTAAAGAGGAATTTAATGAAAAAATTCCTAAAAT
>NW_013673548.1:20088-23988 GCF_000517525.1 Limulus polyphemus
CCACTAGTTTTATTGATGGAATGAAATATAGCAAGACTTGCATTGCCTACTAAGAAAGTTAGTAGCCGGTAGTCATCGGGTTAAAACACAAGTTGTTACAGATGGAAGAAGTACAATGTTCTACAGCCCTTTACAGATTACATCTGGTCATGGGCTTAATGTAGTCTTTCAAGCAGAGAAGATATTTATATTTATAAATAACAAAAAATTGCTACATTTTATTAATTTTGTCCTTGAATGGGAAGAAGAATCTTAGTCGAAAGGAATTCTTATAGACATATCTAAGGTGTATTTCAGAATAGGCCTTGTTAAATAATTTCATAATCCTAGACAAGGATTTGCAACCTAGATCAGGGAGTATGATAGTAATCAATTGTTTATCAACTGACTGGCATTCTTTTTAAGATCCCAAATAACATTTGATAACTCATGATTAAAGTCAGTTAAGTTACTAAAAACTTTAAATGCTTGAGTCATTAAAAACTTAATTAGGTTATGTTTAAACAATGCTAGTTTTACACTTTCACAATAAAGATCTGAAAGTAATTAACATCAAAACCTTAAGCATTCTGCTGAACTTTTAGTACCAGAAATGAAAGTTTGAAATTATTCGCAAATTCAACAGAGAACAGGATGTTATCTGTTTAGATATTGTTACGACAGCAGAGCTCACGTGACGCTAGTAACACGTCATGCACTTCTAAAACGTTCATGAAACCTCGCAAGGTTACTAGATTCGATATTCTTGTACATATAAGACGGTCAAGATGTGACAGCAACAATGTAATGTGTAATTGAACTGCGGACAGAGAGAGATGTATTGTTGAGCACGTGAGACGTTCGTTGTGAATTATAGCATTTGTTATAGCGCGACTGTGGAAATTAAGTGTATCGCAAAGTTGTATTTAGAAAGAATAAACCAGTTTTATTTAAGAAAGGACTTGTATATAAGAAGCTACCATTTTAGTCTTACCATGTAAATGTAGTTTTGTTTAGAAGTTTGAAATTAATTTTTTAAAAATTATGTTGTTGTGTGTTTCCAAATAATGTATAATGTGTCCATAATCTGGCCTATGAAAAATTCATAAGGTTGTTGTATCACGCCACTTCCTTCTCGAACCTTCATGAAATATCGGGAGTTTACTGGATCTTGGTATTCTTTTATATATAAGACAGTCACAATGTGACAGAGGCAATGTAATAAGTAATTGAATGTATGCAGACAGAATATTGTTGAGCACGTGAGAAGTTTGTTATGAATTATAGTGTTTGTTATAGCACGACTGTTGAAATTAAGTGTATTGTAAAGTTGTATTCAGAAAGAATAAACCAGTTTTATTTAAGAAAGGACTTGTATCAGTAAAGTTTCTTCAGAAAGAATTTTTACGGAAAATTAACTAACGACCAGAGGCGTAACAGGTCATTAAGGTTACGTTGTAGGTGATTACGGAATGTCTTTTGTTTTAAATTATTTCTTTATATGAGCCTGAAGAAGAGACCAGAAATTAGGTATAAACTTTTTGGTCTGAAAACGTTTGGGAAAATTTGGGTATAGTACATTTTCTTCTCTAGAATAACAAAAGAACAAAGGCAGCTAGAAGAAACTCAACTCAATATCTTCCTCAACTATGTGTTATGTGAAACCTGCACTTATACAGAATAAATAGTAATTTCAGAATAAATTCTATAATAATACAAAAGGACAAAAATGCATAGTATATTTATGTACCACAACACATAGGCCATTGTATTTGATTTTAATAGAACATTATATATGTGTATACACATACACACACATCAAAAGTAAAAGTCATTCAGGTATTAGTGGATGTAACTCTAAACTGGTTATGTAAAACATATTTCTACCAAAATTTTCACTCTGCAATAAATGCACTAAAATACAGGAAAGAAATGTACATTTTTAATTTTTAGGTAATGGGTAAATTTTGGTAAAGTGCTAAATAGCTGCATCACACACACATAAAGAAATAATGTAACTTGTTTTGAATTGGTTCACATAGTTTTTAGGTTAATTTAGTTTACATTAAGATCTGTAGAGGAACATTTAAAATAAAACAAAAATTCTCACTTCAAAATTAGTGCTGGGGTTAACCTCAAAACACAGTAGATGAGGTCAAGCATAAATCCTTTGAATGCATAAGGCCAAAAGCTCTTGAAGAGAGCTAATGACAGGGATGTTTTATTTTCATTTAGATCAATTGGTCTCGTTTCCTCCGCAACGTTTCCTGGTTTCCACATATGCAGTTTTCCAAAACTGAAATAAATTACAAATATAAAAAGTTAGATGAAGTAAGAATGAGGAAGATGATAATTTTTAAAGATAATTTATTGCATATGTACAAATTCACTTTGAAAAACAACCCATCATGTCTTAATGTTTTTTCTTGCTTTTTAATATATGCATGAAATATAAACAAGTTACAGGCACAGAAACAATTTTAATGGAACAAAATATACAATGTAAAACTTTTATCAGTGGCCTTCACTCCACAGCATCATAGTTCAGTTAAATGACCTCACACAGCTGCATGAAGTGGTGATGGGGTATCTTAAGGCAAGTCCCATCATGCTTTCAATAAAAAAACATTTTCCTTAGTTTTCTGCCTGATACTTTAAATTGTTTTACTTTATAAAGAAACAGTGAAACACACATAACTAGTAGAAGTTAATAAGTTTAAACTCTTAAAAGATAAAATAAATTTGATAAAAAATATCCAGGCTCATACAATTTATTTTGCCAGTTCACTTTTCAATTATTACATGTATACATGTGCTAGTTATGCCATAAGTGAAAATCTGGTGCAGTGTTTCTAGATTTGAAATAAAATCCTCTGACTTCAAATGATGAAGATACTTGCAGGGTAAGAGAATCCAGAATTTCAAAATTTCTTCCTAATACATTGTTAGGTTTCATTGTGTCTATGACCATAGGTTCTCAAAATAATTCTGTTGATTATTTACTAAATAATATCATTAACAGCCTAGCTGTTGTCTAATATCACAGAAAAAAGCTGTACATTTTAGCGGTAAAATTTGATGAGACAGACATCTACTGAAAGACGTGAAGGTCAAATATTTGGTAAGCCAGCAAATCAAACTCTTTTTCTTTCTACCTTGTTGAAAAACAAAAAATGATGCATTGAAATATAACCAAATTTTTCAATTTTAATCTGGAAATACAGTATAAAAAATTACTTATAAATATCTCACAACTCATGCCTAACACTTTAATAAACTTTAAATCATGATGGAAGCATATATGGACCCCATGCATCAGATTTTTAAATACTGTTACGCCTCCGGTCATTAGTTAATTTTCCGTAAATTTTGTTCCGACGAAACTTTAGCAAAGCAAGTCCTCTCTTAAATAAAACTGGTTTATTCTTTCTGAATACAACTTTACGATACACTTAATTTCCACAGTTGGGCTATAACAAACGCTATAATTCACAACGAACGTCTCACGTGCTCAACTCAACAATATTCTTTCTCTCTGTCCGCAGTTTACTTACCATTACATTACATTATTGCCGTCATTTCTTGGCCGTTTTATATAAAAGAATACATAACATCTAGTAACCTCCCGAGGATTCACGAAGCTTCGAGAATATGACGTGTTACTAGCGTCACGTGACCTCCGCTGTCGTAACACTGCCCCTTCCTTAGTATTGTTCGTCCCGAACAATAGCCACTTACATTAAACCAATAAACAATTAATAATAACTTAATTAAATGCACAGAATTTACAAGCACAAAATTACAATTCAACACAGTATCTTAAGTCATATGGGCCTTCCCATGGAGAAGACAACTTAGGAGACTTCCCTTTGGTCTTCATGTTCTGCACCATTCTTCCAAATCTTGTCTCATACCTATCCA